>NC_092128.1:42707612-43010406 GCF_043159975.1 Macaca nemestrina
GTTACCATGTGGGTCAGAGTAGGCAGAAGGCTGACTTTCTCCTTCCTCTCCTTCATTCCCTTCCTCCTTCTCTCCTTTCTTCTATCCTTTTCTTCTTTTCTCCCCTCCTTAATTTGTTTCCCAGTTTTGCCAAAGTATTTTAGATTACAGAATAATGACTTAAGGCCCAATATTCCTCATCTTTCACCAGGCATTTACAGTGCTAAGTATTACAGGGGGTTATAGGACAATAAGTCAGTAAACGGAACACTTTAAAAATGAATAATAGAGTTTAAGGTTTATAGAAAGCCATTCATAATAACTCCCAAATAAATAAGTATGTTTTTCTCTTGAGAAAAGGGTCTTCAAATAAGCTTTTTCAAAAGATGCAGATTCCTCATAGAAAATTTCAAATGTGACTTTTGTAGTAAACTGTACAGATGGTACCTGACTTAGAATGGTTTGACTTAACATTTTTTGACTTTACAAATGGAAGGAAAGCAGCATGCATTCAGTGGAAACGGTTCTTTGAGTACCCATGCAACCATTCTGTTTTTCACTTTCAGTACTGTATTAAATCAGTTACACAAGTTATTCAACACTTTATTATAAAATAGGTTTTGTGTTAGATGATTTTGCCTGACTGTGGGCTAGTGTGCATTCTGAGCAGGTTTAAGGTAGGCTAGGCTAAGCTATGATGTTATGTGGGTTAGGTTTATTACACACATTTTCAACTTAATGATATTTTTAATTTATAATGGGTTTATTGGGATGCAAACCCACAGAGGAGCATCTGTATGTTTTCTCATTCCAAATAAGGTCAAAGCCAGGTGCAGTGGCTCATGCTGTCATCTCAGCATGTTGGGAGGCCGTAGCGGACGGATCACCTGAGGTCAAGAGTTCAAGATGAGCCTGACCAACATGGTAAAACCCAGTCTCTATTAAAATTACAAAAATTAGCTGGGCTTGGCTCGCACCTGTAATCCCAGCTGCTCGGGAGGCTGAGGCAGGAGAATCGCTTGAACCTGAGGGGTGGAGGTTGCAATAAGCTGAGATCGCACTACTGCACTCTAGCCTGGGAGACAGAGCTGGCCTCCATCTCAAAAACAAACAAAAAAACCATAAAGAAAAGCATAAGAAAAAATTTAAAAAGGCTAAATGATTGGGGGAAACTCCTGTATTATATCATCAGTAGGAATTTTCTATGTTTCTTTTTTCTGATTACCAGAAATATAGATTACCCCACAAGTTATAGGCCAAGTTCCTACTTAGAGCTACCCATCTCTGCCTCTGAACTTGATTTAGCCAATTAATTAGCCATTATTTTTTGTTTGTTTTCAACAACCAATTTTATTTTATTTTTTAACAACACCCAATTCTCTAACTCTCTGACACCAACTGGGTGTCTGACAATTCAATGCAATTCTGACGCTAACTACCTGGAGTTAGTACAGACCCCACAAGTTAAGGGCTCAGTCTCATGCTCAATCCCTCACTCTCCACACTAGCTGCAAATGGGGCCCCAGGCTACCTACACTTTTGCCTGACTCATTACAAATTTGAGTGTTCCCGCGACCACCCCCCTCAGGTTCTTCAATTCACTAGGATGATTCACGCAACTCAGGAAAGCACTATTCGTATAATTACAGTTATATTCTAAAGGGTACAACTCAAGAACAGACAAGTGGAAGAGATATATAGGGTGAGTTATGGAGGGTGGTGATGGTGGTGGTGGTATGTCTCTGCTGATGGTACCACCCTGTCAACCCATTGGCCTGTTCCCTGCATCTCATTGTTCAACAGTTTTTATCAATATTTCACTATGTAGGCCTGGTTGATTAAATCACTGGTCTCTCTGATTGAATTCAATCTCAGCGCCTTCCCTTCCCCACAGCTGGAGAAGTGAGGCTGGAAGTTCCCACCTAATTATGTGCTTGGTAGTGCTTGATGCTTCTGGAAACCATCTCCCATTCTAAACTATTTAATGACCCCAACATGAGTCCTCATTAGCATAAACTAAAGTGTGGTAGAAAGGGGCTGTTTATGAGTAACAAAAGACACACCTATCACCCAGGAAATTCCAAAGGTTTTAGGAGCTCTGGGCCAGGAATTGGGGACAAAGATCAAAAATATATTTTTTAATTATACCACAGACAGGCACTCTGATATAGGGTCCTGGTGTTATTTTCTGTCTTAAATGTTAAGGCCTATTCCCTCAATTGGCACCACTTGACATCAATTCCCTGTATTTACAGGAAACAAGGTTAAAATGGCCTGAGACCCGAGGCCACTGTGAGGAGGGAACATGATACCAGTATCTTCCTCAAAGGGTTCTTCTGAGTATTAGTGAGTTATACATGTGAATTGCTCAGAACAGTGCCTGGCAGATAGTGACTGCTATATGTGCAGGCTATTATTATTATGTTTGTTGTAATTAGTATCATCACTACTGTCTTCATTTTGCACAGAAGACCGAAGCTCAGAGAGGTGAAGTGACTTCTGTAAGGCCTCCACAGCCCTTAAATACCTGAAGCCAAGGTATAAACTCTACTTTCTAGCTAAGAATTAGACCTGACACTTTTAAGAGCTAGATTTGATTTGGGGGCCTCACTTTGGCCATGTTCTAAGCAGCTATAGAAACCTACATTGCATAGCACTTATTAGGCACGACATGTAGAGAGCTGTCTAATAAATGCCTCTTGATGATGATCATGATGGGGTTTTACGGCTGCTCTCTGTGCGTATGATGCATTGAAGTAGCATAATCACTGTGTCTGCAGCTCAGAAATGGAACAAGAATTTTCCTGCATCACCTATTAGAGTCTTATAGTATAATGTAACTTGGACTGTGATGAAAATGAGCCTGTGGTGATAGTAATTTAATGGGATAGTTACACTGGAAGCCAAGTTCCCTTTCAGTTGCCTTAAATTTTACCTTTATTGTCTCATTGCTTTTTGCATCTGAGCTTGGCAGTTAATGGTCTCTGTAATAAATTCAAAGAGAGTTTAGAATAATGGAGGCTGAATTTTCCTTTTTTGTGTCTACCTAAGACATGACATTATTACTTAGGTTTTGCCCTAGTATTTTTAAAATCAACTTGATGCTTTTATCTTCCTGGCTATATAATTAATAATTTATTAATTAAAATGTGGATTGGGTGCTGATAGCAGATAGCAATTTACACTTAAGAATTTGAACTAGGCCGGACGTAGTGGCTCACGCCTGTAATCCCAGCACTTTGGGAGGCTGGGGCGGGCAGATCACTTGAGGTCAGGAGTTCGAGAACAGCCTGGCCAACATAGTGAACCCTCATATCTACTAAAAATACAAAATTTAGCTAGGCATGGTGGCAGGTGCCTGTAATCCCATTTACTCGGAGGTTGAAGGGAGAATCGTTTGAACCCGGAAGGCAGAGGTTGCAGTGAGCCGAGATCACACCACTGCACTGTGGCCTGGGTGACAGAGCAAGACTCTGTCTCAAAAAATAAAAAATAAAATAATTTGAACTGAAGTCCCTTAGCTCTGTTTCCCATTTTGTTGCTACTTTTCTTTACCAACTTGTTAAAATTAGAAAAATACAAGTAAGTGGGAGACCCATATCTGCAACCTCTTATTTTGTTATGATTAAACTGAGCTTCAAGCTCATTGCAAGTGTTGAAAAATGGAAGCGGCCTTGGAAACATTTTTGCCTGATTAGGAATGCTTTAAAACTACCACTCTGGTCAAGATAAATTGATGAAAAGATATTCATTATGCTTGTGCTAAATATCACACCAGAGCTGTGTTCAGCCTGCAAACTTCTACCTCTTGCTTCAATCCTTTGCCTGATTTCTTTTATGCACAGTAGTACAAAGAATTGGAGGGAGCATCTTGGTGCATATAGCCTCCTTCTGGCTGCGTTGATGCCGTCTGCTGACCTCTGAGAAGATCTGGGTAGCGTCTTTCTAGTTTCTAGATCTAGATAGCTTCAAATGCCCCTCCCACTTTCCTTACTCTCTCCCTTCTCTCCATCTTTTCTCTGTCACTCAGGGAAAATGCAGTAGACATTCCGGTTTCTCTTTTATCATCACCTCAAATATTGACAAAATGATAGTCCCAGTTAAAGAAAAAAGCTATGATACAATTTACCGAAAATAAAGACAGTTGTAGCCTTTGTCTCAGGTTAGCTTTAACAGACTCCATTTGCAGTAAAATCACTGTAATATTTTGTCTTTATTGCACTTCTACTTGTAAATAATCGATGAAAAATTACCTGCCAAGCATGAAACGAAGTGTTCAAAATTTTTAGAATTCATTGGGAGAAAGATGCTCTATAAATCAAATTAATCATTGCTACTACAGGTAACATAATTCTGAAACCAGAAGTTGGTCCAACCACTGAAGGTGGCATTAAACCTCCATTACCTCAAGAGACAATTACTAAGCAGCCATCACACGCAAGGGGTCCCTGGAAGTGTCACTGTGGGTGGCATGAGGAACCATAAACATAATCTCTGCTCTGAAGGGCTTAGCTGGGGAGACACAGGAAAGCTTTAATGATAACATATAAATCATGCAAGAATTAACATGAAGATGCCAAAAATGTTCTAAGTAGGGTACAAGATTTACTGGAGGCAGGAAGAGACTAAAGGCAGGCAGAGACTGGAAAATATCTTAAGCAAACAATATCAGTGAGAACACCAGTTTCAAAAGCTACAATTTTTCTGTGTCAGCCAACGTACATGGTTGCAAGCACCTCTGTTCGCCATGAACAGAAGGAAGTTCATTGGATGAGAAGGGTGGGTGTGGTAAAATTTAAGTTGTGTTTTTATGATGCCAGTCTGTGTGGATGGTCTGTAACTTTTATCTTTAGGGCTATCATTTTGTCAATATTTGAGGGGTGTATAAACTTGCAGAATAACATAGGACCAAAGGGGCAGGCTTGGAGAGGAAGAAACATAGGAATCCGGAGGTCTGTGTTGAAAAAACCATGGTGTACCAATACAAGTATCTATCTATCTATCTATCTATCTATCTATCTATCTATCTATCTATCTATCATCATCATCATCTATTGATTTATTTTAAGGAATTGACAAACAATTGTGGAGGTTCCCAATTCCAAAATCTGAGGAGTAGGTAAGCTGGAAGACTAGAGACTCTGGGAAGATTTGATGTTGCAGCTTGAATCTGAAGGCAGCCTGCTGGAAGAATCCCGTCTTCCTTGTAGAAGGTGAGTCTTTTCTCTATTAAGGCCTTCAACAGATTGGATGAAGCCCATCCAAATTGCGGAGGGTAATCTGTTTTACTCAAAGTCTACTAACTTAAATGTTAATCTCGTCTAAAAAATACGCTCACAGGCTGGGCACGGCGGCTCACACCTGTCATCTTACTTTTGGGAGGCTGAGGCTGAGGCGGGTGGATCACCTGAGGTCAGGAGTTCAAAACCAGCCTGGCCAACATGGCAAAACTCTGTCTCTACTAAAAATACAAAAAAAAAAAAAAAAAAAAAAAAAATTAGCCAGATGTGGTAGCAGTCACCTGTAATCCTAGCTACTTGGGAGACTGAGGTAAGAGAATCGCTAGAACCCTGGGGACGGAGGTTGCAATGAGCTGAGATTGAACCATTGCACTCCAGCCTGGGTGACAGAGCGAAACTCTGTCTTTAAAAAAAAAAAATTCACAGAAACATCTAGAATAGCCCAGCGAGGCTGACACATACAATTAACCCTCACCCATCGCAAAGTCCTCTTCGTAGGCCTGGGCTCATTAGTCTGCCGTCATTGACACCTGTGGGGAACCTGTCCATCAAGAATCAAAGTCCTGACTGGTCACATCTCAGTTATATGCCCACTTCCCCACTACAACTGGGTGAGGAGACACAGGTTCTGGTCCTTTGATTTTCATAGTTGGAGCCTGGCAATATCTCCATCAGGAGGCTTCCTTTGAAAGGACACAAGGTTGCTCAGGGAAAGGAAGGTGGAGTTCTGGACAGATGAAAAGCAAATGTCCACGCTACTTCCTTTCTTTGTGACCATATATGGCAAAAGTTCCTTATGTCTAAGCTATTTCTTCATTGAATCCTCCAGGCTGCAGATCTTATTACTTATTTATTTGTTTATCATTTAACTCTCTTTGCTAGAAGGTAAGTTTAATGTGGGTAAGGATCTTGTTTCTTTTGTTCACTGCCATTGTCTGCAGTTCCTAGAATCATGCCTCACACATAGTAGGTGTTCAGTATATATTTTCTTCATAGATAAGTATATGAATAAATGTTTGGTTATGAACAGTGGACACTGTGTAAATAAATATATAGATTAAATTTCCTGCCAGAATTTAACTGCTTGCTACTATGATTTAAAAAATGATGAAAACGAGGCTATAAAAAAATTTCATACTTTGGTTTTTACTCCACAGAACCAAGAGATTTAACAGTAGAAGTTCATTAATAACCATAAATACACACACACACAAACCACCTGTGACATATAATACACACATACCTGTTAAACAAACAAGAATTATCTGGTTTTATTTTAAAAATATAGGTCTTTATTATGAGAAAGTTGATCCCATATTCATGCGTCGTTGCTTACACTTTATAGATTAATCTTTTCCACGATTTGGACAGTTTCTCATCTCTGAACTGTTATCTGTATAAAGGGGGCTATTTACTAAAAGTTGTGAATATAATGTAGACCTAAGAGAAAACTGTTTTTGCTTCATAAGAAATGAAAAGCATCAGAAAGATACCGATAAAGCGTTTTCCAGATGATCAGTGTTTTTCACTAAAAAAATGTTTTTCTATTTTCCATGGCAGAGAATTCCACATCCAAATGTTCCACTGTTGTCAGTAAAGGTTTCCCAGCCCAGAATGAACAATACTCAGTTAACAATAACCCAGTCATGTGTCTATTGAGTCCTCAGCCAAAAATTATAATGTGAGAGACTCCTGCACTTGGATGATGTAGGTGACAGAATGCATTTGCCAGCATTTTGATGCTGTTTGCTTAGAATGACCAAAACCCTTGCTTTTCAGGGTGTTCAGTCTTCTGGGCCTCCTGATGAATTTCCCCAGGTTATCTGTTGCTGCATAACAAGTCACACCAAACTGACTGGGAGTGAAACAGCAGCCATCTTATTGTGCTCACTGGTTCTATGGGTCAGGAATTCAGACAGACCACAAGCAGGGATGGTTTCTCTTTTCTTAGGTTTCTAGGACCTCAGCTAGGAAGACTCAAAAAGCCAAAGGGGGCTGGAAGGACTAGGGACTTTGGAATCATCCAGAGGATCCACTTCTAGGGGCTGGTAACATCTGGAAGGTCCACAGCTGGAGCTAGAACCATCTAAAGGGTTCACATTTGAGGACTGGAACCAGCAGGGAGGCTTATGTCTGGATTCATGGCTGGAATCCTCCAGACCGTCTACAGGTAGCTCCTGGCCTAGGCTGACTAAGAGGCTGGACTGTGGACTGCAGTGCCTCCTTGTGGCTTCTCCATGTGCTTGGGCTTCTCACAGCATGCTGGCTGGGTTTCCAGAATGTTCTACATTCTGAACCTCAGAGAATCATTTTCTTTGAGGAACATGACACAGTGGAATCAGACATGGGTTTGAATCTTCACTGTCCACTAATTAAAGAACTTGTGTGTGTTTTTTCTTTTCTACTTCTCCTCTTTCTTCTTGGTTACAAACTTCTGTGCACTTCCTTTTGTTTTCATATGTGTAAGGAGAATCTGGCAAAAAAGAAGGTAAACTTTTCTCCCTCACTGTAATATGAACTATTAACGAATTGGGAACAGGGTAGGTAATTTTGTAATTTTGCTTAAGGAGCCCAGAAAACTTCTGGGAGGGAAGGGACCAAGAGTACGCACTGCCCCATGAAATTTCCATCTTCCTATGATTCTAAGTTAGAAAACCTATCAGGGTGGACCAGTGTTGCCCTGAGAAAGTCCTAGGGATAGGCGTAAATGATGTGACTCCTAAAATAACATAAGGATAAGTGTAGAAAGAGAGGAGCAGTGGGCTGGTTGCAACAACTGGTTGGGGAGCATGTTTTTGCCTTGGCAAAATTTCTACATGAACCACTTGAAAGGGCTGTAAGATCAAGCCTGGGATACTTGGGTTGGAGCCCCTTTGACTGAACTTTGTGCTAGGGGAGAGGAGAGCAGATACCTTCTGCTCTTCCTTGGCAGAGCTTGAGGATGGGGTGTATAGTTGTGGCAGAAATATAACTGTGGATAAAACAGGGCTGATGCCTTCTAGCCATGGAAGAGCAGCTCTTCCAGTCGCCAGCTCTCTGGTTGTTCAGCAGCCTGCCACTTTCAAGGCACCACCAGGAGCACTGGCTAGCTCTGGAGCAACGTGCTTCTGGCATCAGTTATGAGATTTCCCAGCCTTGAAATGGCACTTCTAAGTTGTAGCTCCAGGAAAATCAATAGGTCTGGGCCTTTGAATATTTTAGCTACTAGCAGAAAAGTTTGAGCGTCTCAGGGAAGGGAGGCTGAGGGTGGATGGAAAGTGACAGGTGGGGTTAGAGACACGTGCTGGGGATCCTCCAGCTTCCATAGGAAACTACAGGGATGGAAAGCAGAACAAAAATACCAACCTTACCTGTTGTCGTAAGGACTAAATAATACAAATAAATACATACGTAAAGCGCCTAGCATAGAACTTGGCCTGCATAAGGATCTCAATTAATATTATGTTACTTTTCCATCCTTTTCCCTTTCTCATCTCTCCCTTCTTCCTTATGGGTGAAAGATCTCTGGGATCAGACAGACCTGATTTTTGAACTCTGGTTCTTTTATTTGGTAGTCGTGAACTTGGGCCAGTCTCTTAACCTTTCTGAGGCTTAGTTTGGTCATTAGTGAATAGTTTAAAAATAATTTTTTTCATTTGTTTAGTAAAATTAAAATAAAAGCTATAAAATGGAATAAAATAGCATTTCCATCCCTTTTCTAAATCTTTCTCTTATCTTCCTTTTTCTACATACTCAACAAAAATCCATGGTCGTTTTGTAAGTTCCAGTTTCCAGGGGAATTTCATATACATTCCCCTCTACCTTTCCTGATTGGCACTGTCCTTGACAAGCACTCCTTTGGGACACCTATGTTTCCTAGACTGAATTCCCCCAAATCTTCCTGACTGAACATCCAAGAGGCCATACTCACTTCCTTCCTTGATCCAGGAAAAAAAAATCAGCTCCTGTCAATTTTGGAATGCATCCATTTGAGGCCCACTCTGCCTTTATGTTCATCATTTAACTTCTACCTCAGAGGAACTAGATAAGCTACAGGATTAAACTTGGGTTTTTTACCTAGATGGCCAAGGTATATTACCTTCAGGGACACTAAAACAGTTAGCTATCCCACATGAAGCACCCAAGTTCTCAGCATATGTCATGGTTAGTGTTAATTGGGTGACCAGGAGCTGAGGGGGTCCCTGTGATGAAAGCACATAAGCACAAAGGCTCAGTCAAGCCTTAGTGTATACCTGGCTCCAAACCCAACACTCAAGAATTTCCTTGAACTACGAGTGACTCCACTGCAGAATCAGTGCCTCATACTGGTAGAAGTTCCACTCTGATGTTCAAATTCTCTATCTGAAACCCTTGAGTAGTTGTAGGGATTTCCATAGCTACCCTGCCATTGGATCAGGTTTGTTTCATATCATGTAATTGATACTAATGGGAATTCAACCTGGTACCTTCATTCTAACTCCCTCCCAAATGCCACTCTCCTGAAGTAGAGCAAATTACTCACTTTTTTGTTGTTGACCTCAAGGAAGAGTCTTCTAAGTATTCAAATGAAAAGTTGTGGTGCACAGAATATATTAGAATGGCATTGATATGACAGACACTGGCTTGCATGTGAATAGATGGTTTTATTATCTGGGACTATTATCTAGATTCCTCTTATAATGACAGAGCTCAAATAAAGGAAAGAAAAACTTTACACACACACACACACACACACACACACACACACACCTTGGACAGAAACCAGGTAGGAGGAAACCTGCCCACTATCCCCAGTTCCTTCTTATTCTGCCACTATGAATTGAAGAAGGCTGTCCCACTGACACAAGGGGCACATGCTTTGAGGTCAATACCCCCACTTCAGGGTGTTCTGGAACTCCCATGTGTTAGTAATAATGATCAGCAGAAGGTAATTTAGGACTAAATGGCTCTGTGATTTTTAACTCTCCAAAGGGAATGAGAACAGTAATACCCAGGTGATATTGATTAATAGATTGCCAAACCCTGAAAGATAAGTTTCAGGCAGTATCTGCATATTTTGTCCTTTCTCTGGATCTCAGGAAAATAAACAGGGAGACATTTGGACAAGAGAATCAGGAATTTAAAAGGTACTGACAGCCTTGATGAGCCAGGTCTCATTAGATTAAAGGAGATGGTCATAAATGTAAAAATATGTTGTTGGGCTCAAAAACCCAATTCTAAGGGGATTGAATTGGGAAGACGTGTCTTAGCAATGGTGTGTGCGAGGAAGTCTTTTGTGTCAAAAGGATGATAATGTTGCAGCTATGTAGAAAGTAAATAAGCAGAAGGGCATCATCACTGGACATCAGAGAAATGCAAATCAAAACCACAATGAGATACCATCTCACACCAGTTAGAATGGCAATCATTAAAAAATCAGGAAACAACAGGTGCCGGAGAGGATGTGGAGAAATAGGAACACTTTTACACTGTTGGTGGGACTGTAAACTAGTTCAACCATTGTGGAAAACAGTGTGGGGCTTCCTCAAGGATCTAGAACTAGAAATACCATTTGACCCAGCCATCCCATTACTGGGGATATACCCAAAGGATTATAAATCATGCTGCTATAAAGACACGTTCACATGTATGTTTATTGCGGCACTATTCACAATAGCAAAGACTTGGAATCAACCCAAATGTCCATCAGTGACAGACTGGATTAAGTAAATGTGGCACATATACACCATGGAATACTATGCAGTCATAAAAAAGGATGAGTTCATGTCCTTTGTAGGGACATGGATTCAGCTGGAAACCATCATTCTCAGCAAACTATCGCAAGAACAGAAAACCAAATACCGCATGTTCTCACTCACAGGTGGGAACTGAACAACGAAATCACTTGGACACAGGAAGGGGAACATCACACACCAGGTCCTATTGTGCAGAGTGGGTAGCGGGGAGGGGTAGCATTAGGAGATATACCTAATGTAAATGACGAGTTAATGGGTGCAGCACACCAACATGGCACATGTATACATATGTAACAAACCTGCACGTTGTGCACATGTACCCTAGAACCTAAAGTATAATAATAATAATAATAATAAAAAAATAAGCAGAAGGGAATGGTTCTGATTGACCCTGAACTGGTCACATGATGCCTACGATACCCGTGATACTCATCACAAACTCCGAGAAGCGTAGGGACAGGCAAGTTGCAGCCAGCTCAGAAGAGAGTGACTAGGATGTTGACAGGGCTTGGTATCATATGAAAACAGTCAAAGAAACTAATGCGACTTGGTCTGGAAAGGGAAGACGCACGCACACGTTAGTGTCCCAGCTGAGAGGGTGTTAATGTGGAGATTTAATTTGACTTGTTTTGCTTGACCTTGCATGGGTGATAATGAACAATGCATAGAGCTTCAGGGCAATAGATACTTGGTTTACTTTAAGAAAGAGTGTTTCCTAAAGAGGTCATGAATGGTCTGAGATGTGGTCAATTTTCTGACGTTGTCAAGTTTTGTCTTGAAATTGGCCATAGTGGGAGTATTTACACCAGGAACCAGTGGCAAACACTACTCATCAGGGCTTTCTATACTCTCTGGAGAGCTGGTTCTTAAACATTTACCAGTGGAACCATTTTAAAATATAGATATACTTTTATATGAACTGCAGTAAAACCAATTAAGCTGAAAAGCCAATCAGAGTAGGCATTTAGGCCTAGGAAGTGTGGTGAGACTAATGAGTTCTAAGCTTCCATTGAAGCTGGAAATCCTGAATATATGCTTCTAACATTTACATGTCTTATTTAATATTTGTTTGTTACTGTAAGACACAATCATCATGATGAGGAAGGCCCAAATCCATTTTTGCATGAGATTGAAATGTAGATCTGGGTAATTTAGTAGTTTGGAATAGGTAATGGAATTGCATTTTACTGTGGTGGTTCGGAGTTTCCAGTTCTTTACTAAGGAGTGGTACAGGAGTGTGCTGAAACTCCTCACAAACGCAGGTGAGAGTTGAGAGTTGACTATGCCCATCTCTTCCCAACTTTGCCTTCAGAGACTTCACATTGGCAGCTTGAAATTGGCCACAGTGGGCTGGGCATGGTGGCTCATGCCTGTAATCCCAGCACTTTGGGAGGCCAAGGAGGGTGGATCACCTGAGGTCAGGAGTTCAAGACCAGCCTGGCCAACATGGTGAAGCCCCATCTCTAGTAAAAATACAGAAATTAGGCGTGGTGGTGGGCTCCTGTAATCCCAGCTACTCAAGAGACTGAGGCAGAGAATCACTTGAACCCGGGAGGCAAGAGTTAAAATGAGCAGAGATCACACCACTGCACTCCAACCTGGGTGACAGAATGAGACTCTGTCATAAATAAATAAATAAATAAATAAATAAACAAATAAATAAATAAATGAAATTGGCCACAGTGGGAGGGAATATTCACACCACTAACTAGTGGTAAACACTACAGACCAAGGCTTTTTGTACTCTCTGGAGAGCTGGTTGTTAAACATTTACCAGTGGAATCATTTTAAAATATAGATATACTTTAATATGAACTGCAATGTATAAAACAGATAGAAAAAGAATGAAGCTAGCAGAATGGGCCCTAAGCCATACTCACTTAGCTTCCTCCCTTGCCACTGTGTGTCCTTGCCCCTTGAAAGTCTCTAAGGCACCTCTGCAGCACCCTGTAACACCATGGGATTTAAAACCTCCGGAAAAATAATCCTTTCAGCTCACGCCAGGACTGTATTCTTTTAACTGGTATTTCCCTTTTCCTAGATTTGGGAATACAGACATAAAACAACAGGGTTTCCCTCAGTTTTATGAGATTGTTTTTCAATAGAATGCCAGAGGGATCAGTTTGAGAACATTGGAAATCTGATTCCTCTAAATACAAGAAAAAATGGTCATAGGAAACAGTGAGTTTCCTCACTTTGTCAATGCTCTTGAAGCAATTGTGAGCTTTCTCTTGTTGAGATGCAGGGCCAGGCCTGGGTGGAGCCAGAAGTTTATGTGTTATAAGGACACCCCAAACCTTTCCATTAGCATATTACCTTTTTTTCTTGGTTAGGCTAGAAACTGGATGCTCCGAGGGAATAAGATTTGGTGGAAGGTTGTGAAGTATTCAGGGGTAGGAGCTATGAAAAGGAAGGTTTATATGATCCACGGACTTTTGGATAGGTTCCTAAAAAAAGTGTGGTGGGGGATTAAAAAGTGTCTGCCTGGGAGGACACTTTGTCCACTTGCTCTTTTGAACTGCAGGGCCTGTTTGATGAAGTGACTGAAAATTGCTACAGGAGGATCACAGAGGCTGTCAGGCAGCGGGAACATAAGTCCAGGCAGCTTGTGTGAAAAGCTTGAGGTAACCCTGACGTTTCCAGGGGCCCCCAGTGTTCCTAAGCTGGAGAATAGGAACATGAATGCCATGATCGCTGCAAAACTTATCAAGCAAAATAGACATTTATCACTGCTTGTGGAATTCCCTTTCTTTTCAAAAATAAAAGTGATTTCATGGGCACATATTTTGGTTGAATATTTTCATGGAAATTGTTCATGCGCTCTGAAGTCTGATTTCTTTTAATCTTACCTTTCCCATTTTCTCCAGAATGACAATGGATTCGTTTTCCCTTCAAGGTCTTCTAAATCTATCGCCTCTTTCCTTGACTTTGTCCCCTGATTTCCCTTCTATAAAGTTCTCTTCTTCAGAGGGAGGGGCAGAGTCACGGCTGGCTAGATTGCGGTCCTTATCTCTGCCCACACTCCTTCCTGTTCCCTTCTCTTGCCAAGCTTCCCTCTTCACTCTGCCCTTAGCCCCAGACCTGACTTTGGGCTCAGAGCCTGTTCTGCCATGTGTCCCTCAAGCCAGTCCCATCTTCTGATCAGCACTGCCCCAGATTCGCGTTTTCCTCCGCCTAAACCCATCCCCTTATCTCCCTCCTCTTCAACTTGCTACATTCTTTGACAACACAGGGGTTAAATCTTTATTTCTTGTCTTCCATTTGCATCTTTTCCTTAAATTATCTAAGGCAAAGACTTTTTAGTATTTGTACTGGAGCTGTGTTACGGTAACGATGTTAAGCACACATCAGAAGATAAAGTATAATGCCACTTTAAGTCTCTTTAAGACACTTAAGAGGTTAAGGGGAATTGAACATTTTGGCTTCCCAAATGCAGAGAACAATTAAAAATGTCCCCAAATAATTAGCAAAAATTAATTTAGACTTATGAAAAATAAATATTATTCTCTTCTTAGAAGAAAATCAGAAGAGATCAGAAGCAGGGACCTAACTGATTGTATAGCTTCGGTTCCCGAGGACGACCAAGTCAATCAAAATTATCATGCCATGTCATTTTGCAATGGATGTAATTATTTCTAATCAAATAATGGATTTGATTATTTGCAATGGATTTGATTATTTTTAATCAAACAGAGAATCTCCGGGTTCATCAGGTTTAACTTTTCAAATCTGATGATCTGACACCTAGTGTTAATTTTGAGTACTGCTGAATATTTCACATAAAGTGTACAGTATATTGAGTCTCCGTTTTTTATTCCTTTTAGTTTCTTTACATAACTTGTGAGATGTATTCAGGTTACCATATAGTCTCAGGATAGATGTAGCTTACTGGTGTTTAGAATACACAATGTGACCTGAAGGCAGGGAGCTGGGTCCTATCGTTGTGGGTCAACTGTTCCTATGACCTTGGGCAAGTTACTTTCCTCTTTCAGTCTGCCTGCCCTCAGTGGTAAGATGAGAATGGCGGAACATATGGAATATATGATTTATCTCTAGGTCTTTTCCAATTCTGGAACCCTGTGCGTTATCTTTTTAAAGCAATAGTTATGTATGCCAGCTCTATTTTGAAGCTTGGAATATGTTCACCCAATAAACCAGAAAATGAAACAGTTGTTACTTGGAGGTGTATGGCTATTCTTTCACTATGTGAAATTCCTTCAAACTTATGTTATAACAAAGAATTGAGATAAGATTTTGTTGATTTATAGTAACGCCATCTAATGGAGCTTTGGTTATCATAAAAATATTCTAGCTCTGTGCCGTCCACTTCTTAACCACTTGCCACATGTGGCTACTGAGCACTTGAAATGTAGCTAGTGAGAATGAAGAACTAAATTTTAATTTTGTCTAATGAAAGATTCATTTAAATGTAAGTAGCCACATGTGTCTAGAGGCTGCAGTCTTAGATAATATAGATTTATAGTGTACGGAAATGTGAGAATTTCTTGATGAATTTGGGAGTATTCACCAATATACTTAATTTACTTTCTTTACTGATTGGCTGTATATTAATCTTGTTTCACATTGACCAGTTCCATTTTTGCCTGAATTCACCACACAAGTGCTTTGGGATTGATTCCATAATTGTGTTTTCTCTCAGGGTTTCAGCTATGTAGGTCTGGTTTAATTGAATTTAAGGAAAGATGCTTTTTCTAGTTCACAAACAAAGATTGAAACATGCAAACCATTGAGAACATGCTGTCATGCTTAGTAAGATCAATTTCAAAGCCTAACCCCTGCAGTTATTTTTCTAAGCTAATTCTCTGCATTTGAGAGTTCAGGTTTAAACAAAAACTGGGAGTGTCATGAGATATAAAAATATGTTATTTTCTATTTTTTATGGTGTCTAAAAAAGATAAAATACTTAGACAAGATCCTTTAATTTTATTTAACTTAAAATTTAGCTTTCTTGTTAATGGGTACCAAAACACAGTTAGATAGGTAGAATAAGTTCTAGTGTTTAATAGCAGAGTGGGGTGACTATAGTTAACAATAATTTATTGTATATTTCAAAATAGCTAGAAGATTTGGAATATCTCAACACAGAGAAATAATAAGTGTGTGAAAGATATCCCCATTACCCTGATTTTATCATTACACATTGTATGCATTTATCAGAAGGAATTAGTCTCTTCAATGAAACCAACATGTATCCCAGAAATACACACAGTCATTATGGATCAATAAAAAATTTAGCTTTCTTAAAATCCAGACTTTTTTTTTCTTTGTTAAAAGGATAATGGTCCCATTCAAGGATTTTGAATAGAAACCTCATCCCAGTTGACTAATTCCAAATTATTTATCATTCACTATGTTTTCTTTTGTGCTCTTGCAGCTAAAACAAATTTCAGTTATTTAACTCTTTCATTAGCGTATAATCTGTTGTGATTTCTTCTGTTGGCTTCATTTAAGAGACTAATGCCTTCTGATAAACAACTTCTCTAACACACACACATACACACACACACACACACACCCCTCTAAGAATTAAGGCTTAAGGTGACTGGGAGCAATTTATTACATTGTCGTTGAAAGCATCTCTCTTAGTAAGATGCATATGCATGGAAGGGAGGTCTGGCCTAAAATAAGTAAAATGACATGTGATTTATAAAGGTTGGGTGTAATATCTATAATTAATTTTATCTTTTTTACACCTAAGCCCACTCTGCCCCCAAACTTCTGCCTTATTATCAAATTACTGTGCAAAAAAAAGAATATCACTCCCATATGTACGTCAAATATTCAGAACTAGTTACTTTGTATGTTTTAAAATGCAAAATCCATATGGTTTTCTACCATCCAATTAAGGGATAACCCTTATGTATCCAGAAGAAAAACAGGTAGAAATGTCGCCTAAGTAGGTGTTAAATAGTATTATACAAAAATAACTAATATGTTGAATAATGGCCACAATACGCTATGAAACCCTGCATTGCCTTCTGAAATGAATATTAAATTTTATTTAAGAGAATTTCAGCATTGTGGGTGTGATTGAGTTAAATCTCTTAAAAACTGCTAAAGTTCTGTAACTGTACATAACAGTATGCTCATATTTTTTTTTCAGAATATATGATTAGACAGAATATCCTAAGGGAAGTCTCATATACCTACTTTAATTCAACCACATGAAAGACAATATGAGTTGCCTCTTGTGCCTGGTCGTATTAAGGAACCACAATTTGAAAATGGTTTTATTAGCATGAATGCTGTGATTCTGCATTCACTAGAGTGAAAAACATTACTTTGCAGGTGAAAATACAAGTTCTCTAGTAATGAGAAATTCCAGACAGGAATACTGTTGTGCCTGCATATTATAATTATTTATTCCATTAATCTATCCAGATACTTATCTTTCTTCTGAACATTAACGTCATTTGTACTGTCTTTCTTCTACAGAGCCTTCAGTGATTAAATGCACTTATTTCTACCAGCTTAGTTAGTTTTATATCATAAATGTCCAGTAGATGGCAGTGCATGCACTAGAATTCACAGAATATCCTCTCAAAGCCTAACCAGAGCTATTTTTTAAATCTGCATTTTGGAAACATTGATAAGGTCTCACACAACGAGATTAACAGTCAGCATTGAGCTAATGGCTTCTTCATTTGCAGCCTCAGACAACCAATGGAAATGAAACCTATATCTACATGTTTTATTTCATTGTGTTTGAAAAAGATTTTGGCACAATAAAAAAAAAAAAAGGAAATCATTAACTTAAAACATCCTCAAACACTGGAATGATAAATGCAATAAGCCAATTTTCTGCAAGTTTTCTTGATTTGTCAGAGGGGGGCAGACTGGAGAGTGTGATTTGCGGACAGGATGCTGCCCTTTAATGTGAGCAGCAACGTCCTGGACGACGCTTGTCCTCCTAGAAACTGTCTGTGTGTGTTGAAGACATAACTTGTAGATGATATAGGGAGAATTATTGTTAAACACTGAAAAATGGCTGTCATACAGGCTTCCAGTCTGATTTGTCAATGTGAAAAATTTGGAGGGCAGTGGGGAGGCTTTGGGAGGGAGAGAGGGAGAAAGAGAGAATTGATTTTGCTTTCCCCTAATGGAGAGGAAGTTTCCAGGGAAGTTCTGCATTTGTGGTTGTTCTTGTGTGCCTCAAAAAACCTTTAGGCAAGATAAAGAACCCATCTCACTCTACTGGAGAGCAGAGAGGAAGAATCATTGTTTCCAAGAGTCGATGCATTCAGAGCATCCACTGGGCGTTTCGTCAGGCCAGAAATAAGCAAGTGCGGGGCTGCAGGAGGTGGTGAGGCCACGGGGTCAGGGGAAGGTGGAGGAGAGCCTGCTCCTGATGAAATGACTGGGAAGGTACCAGCTGAAGTCCCTGACTCTGTTTGAAACCGAGATGCATACAGCATGGTGTAGAAGAGGATGGAGTACAAACACAGGGAGGGTGAGAGGAGATTAACAAGTGTAAGCCAAATCTTCACACCCATACTCGCTGGACCCTGAATGCTCTTCTCCTCCTCTAGTTTTCACCAGGCCATCATCTTCTCAGTCTTCAGGTCTCAGACTTACAATAAATATTTCTCCAGTTAGTGAACAAATGGATGATAATGCAGAGAAGATTAACATTCCAAGCCCAAGTGTTTGAACGGACAGAAGAGGCAGCAACGATTGCCATGGTAGTGGTAGCAGGAGGGGAGAGCTCCTCCGTGGGGAGGGTGGCTCTGTGTCCCACTGTACAGAGGCAGGGAATTCAGGATGAGAACCCAAGAAGAGCTCAAGACAATCTTACTTCTGGGTGAAGACTCAAAAGAATTGAAATCAGGGTCTTGAAGAGATATCTGTACCCTCGTGTTCATAGCAGTGTTATTCACATTAGCCAGAAGGGGAAAGCCACCCAAATGCCCATGGATAGATGAATGAATAAGCAACATGCAGTATATACATAGAATGGAATGTTAGTCTTTAAAAGGACATATGTATTAGTCCATTTTCACACTGCTGATAAACGCATACCCAAGACTGGACTGGGCAATTTACAAAAGAAAGAGGTTTGCTGTACCCATCAACCTGTCATCTAAGTTTTAAGGCCTGCATGCATTAGGTATTTGTCCTAATGCTCTCCCTCCCCTTGCCTCCCACACCCCCAACAGGCACCGGTGTGTGATGTTCCCCTCCCTGTGTCCATGTGTTCTCATTATTCAACTCCCACTTACGAGTGTGAACAGGTGTTGTTTGGTTTTTCTGTTCCTGTGTTAGTTTGCTGAGAATGATGGTTTCCAGCTTCATCCATGTCCCTGCAAAGGACATGAACTCATCCTTTTTTATGGCTGCCTAGTATTCCAAGGTACATATATGCCGTATTTCCTTTATCCAGTCTATCACGGATGGGCATTTGGGTTGGTTCCAAGTCTTTGCTATTGTAAATAGTGCTGCAATAAACATATGTGTGCATGTATACCTATGTAACAAACCTGTACATTCTGCATATGTATGCCAGAACTTAAAGTAAAATAAAAAAGAAAAGGCAATTAGAACACACACACAAAAAAAAAAGGAAAGAAAGAAAGAGGTTTAATAGACTTACAGTTCCACGTGGCTAGGGAGGCCTCATAATCATGGTGGAAGGTGAAAGGTCCTTCTTACATGGATGCAGCAAGAGCGAGCTTGTGCAGGAGAACTCTCCCTTATAGAACCATCAGATCTCATGAGACCTATTCACTATCATGAGAATAGCACAGGAAAGACATGCCCCTATGATTCAATTACCTCCCACTGGGACCCTCCCATGACACGTGGAAATTGTGGGAGTTACAATTCAAGATGAGATTTGAGTGGGGACAGATCCAAACCACATCAACATATATTCTGATACACGCTACAACACGAATGAACCTTGAGGACATTGTGCTAAGTGAAATAAGCCAGTCACAAAAAGACAAATACTGCATGATTGCACTTGTATGAGGTATCCGGAGTAGATAAGCTTATAGAAACAGAAATTAGAATTCTGGCTGCTAGGGACTTGGAAGAGAGAAATGGGGAGTTGTTTAATGGGTAGAGTTTCAGTTTTGAAAGATAAAAAGGTTCTGGAAATTGCTTAACAATGTGAATATACTAACTGTACACTTAATATGTTTGAGAAGGTAAATATGTTATGTATATATTTGCCACAATTGAAAAAATGTTAAATAGAAAGGAAAAAAGAGGTCAAGAGTACATCATGCAGGGCAGAGTGCTTTAGCCAGCATCTCTTTGAGGCTGAGGTTTCTTCCTATATAGTTCAGCTTTGTTGAACTCTTAGGGGTTTATGCATTTTTAGCTCAACACTCATGCCACCTATGCTAATTGGGCCTTGACCTTATAATACCGCCATCTTGCCAGTTTTGTTAACAGAGATGCTGTGTCTCTTAAAAGGCACTGGCCCGTTGCCTGTAGGGCTGGGGTCCTGCCTTGCTCTTGCCGTTCCTTTTCTTCTTTCACTTTATCCTTGTGTAGGGGTGGAGTCTAACCTCGAGACCCTGACTTCCTGCTCAGTGACTTTCCTAAAGATAACCCCTGCCTGCATTGATTTCTTGGACTATCTGTTCCAATTAGAGTGACCAACTGCCCTGGATTACTGGGGCTGTCCTGGTTTTAGCTCTCCAAGTCCTGTATCCTGGGAAATACCTCAGTCCTGGGGCAGTTTAGGACAGTGGGTCACCCTCTCTGTTACCACCCTCTGTCAGTGTTTCCTCGGTGTTTGACCCTCCAACTCCTGTCCAGGGGCCCTCAGTGGCAAGGGTGATCCTGGCCAGGGTGCCCACTACACAGCCTTGAGTACTAGGCTGTCCCCAGAGCATACCTAGAGCAACTGATACAGGAGGACAGGGAGGATGAGGAAAAGCTAAGGATTTGGAAAGCACTGAAATGCAAAATTGGGAAGTCAAGAAGAGGAAATTGGGTTCTAAGAACTAACATTTAATAACTGTGCTGAAATTTTTATGTGAATGAACTAATTTAATCCTTGCAATATTATAAATTAGAGGCTATAATTATCACCATTTACAGGTGAGAAAACAGAGAGAGAGAGAATAGGTAATTGTTTATACTGGACTTCGAACTCAGACCATCTGATATTAACCCAGTGGCCCTGGGAGCTTGAGAACAGACTAATACCTGGTCCCACGCCTAGAAAACCTAATGTTTTTAGGTTCTTAGGATATGGCCTAATGTTAATGTTCTTAGGACATGGCCTGGGTATTGGGATTTTTATAAAATCCCCAGGTGATTTTACTGTGTACCTAGGGTTTTGGAACCACCACAGTTTACAAACCTGGCTTTCTAATAGCTCCTCAATTCTACCTTCCATGAAGGTGAAGGTTCAGAAAACAGGCAGAGCTAGGGAAGTCAGGAACTAAAGGTAGGGCTGGAAGCAATGAGAAAGGGTTCTCAGTTGGTTGCCGTGAATACAGTTGCATGCTCTTGTTTCCTTCTTTTGACTACTGACCATGGGTAAATCAGACAGGTTTAGATATACCTGGTCAGGACAAATGCCACTGGACAGTCTGTTACTTCTTGACGTCTTTTCCAGTTGTCATGTCCTACGTGCATATGAGGCCGGGCGTGCCTGACTTTGTACTGCCCTTTGCATGTGGGTTAGATCAACATCAAGCCCTGGCCCCTTCCAGAATTCCTGTCTTATAAAAGTTACCCTGCCTTAAGAAAAAGACCTTTCTCATCCAACTCCATGCCTTTGCTCTGTGAAAAGAGCCAGAACCAGGACCTAGATTTTGAGGTTTTACTTGAGATTGGAAGAGTTTACCATGTCCTTGGGAAAAAATGTATTAGTTATACATGCCTACATGAGTTACTTATAAGCCTGTGTACCATTCTTAAGTAGGTAATTCCTTTTGTTATTTCTCCAAAGAAACTCTACAAGGTACTAAGCAAGTAGAAACATCTACACTTTGGGTGGTTAACTCAACATTGACATTAATTTTTGAGACATTGACATTAACATTGATTTTTAGGCAAAATAATGGAATCTACCAGGCCCCCAGTGCCACAAACTCTTCTCACAACTCTGATTTGAGTACTTCCTGCAAACCAAATATTGTATAGTAGTCCTGGAACATGGCCTATCTATAATCAAGAAAACCAGGTGTTACAAAGGTCTAACTTCAGATAATCCACTAAGACTCCAATTCCTGTCGGTGGATGCAGGAGTTTCAAGAAACTTCATTCTTTTGGAGTCAAACTTAAAAGAAGTTTGAAGATGTAATCAATTTAAGATTTCTAGTCACTTTGTTTCCTAAAAAGTTAGAGTTTTTTTTTAAATAATCCTTGTGGTACTGATATAAATACAGGGATAGATTAATTTTTTCTTTCTTGGTCTTTGTTGGCCAGGAGAGGGTTTTTGAGACAGCTTGCTGGGATGGGGGTGGAGGTGGCTCTGGTCATAGGACAGGGTGAAGCCCTGGGTGGTAGTTGTGAGCCCAGTGTCAGCAACGCTGGTACTGGCCAGTAGTGAGTCAAATGTTAGCAAGTCACGGTCACAGGGTAAATTCAGCCCACTGCCTATTTTTCCCCCAATAAAACAGTTTTATTGGAACATGGCCATGCCCATTCATTCACCTATTATCTCTGGTTGCTTTAGTGCCAAAATGGCAACGTTCACTCATTGTGACAAAGACCATATGACCTGCAAAGCCTAAAAAATATCTGCTATCTGGTCTAGAAAAAGTTTGTTAAACTCTGTAGTAAGCTATTCACAGAATTAGAAGAGAATTGGTTGAAAAATATTTAGCATGTCTCTAACAACTTTTGGGAGTCAAGACCTAACTCAAAGAGGCCACCTGTTGGCTTGAATGTGGCACCCCTGCAATTTGGAGTCAGTTCCTCAAAGGCAAACAGCAGTGAGACACATGCTGGTCTCCAGTTAGCACTTACAGTTTCAGTTTCAAACACTCATTGTAAAAATAGGCTTATGTTTTTCAGAACTCAATGGAAATTATGAACTAGTATTTGGTACAATTTAGAATTTTGTGCTAGCAAAAAATTGCTTATTGGAGACCTCCTAGAAAATATTGGAGACTTCCTAGAAAATGTTTCCAGGACGGTTGTCTTTTTATTCAACCTACAGGAATGCTTGACTCTTTCTCTTTGGTTTTTTATTTTTTTGTTTTTTGTTTTTGTTTTTGGAACTCTGTTATCCCCTTGGGTCTCATTGTTCTCAGATTTTTTTAAAACTAGTGAGTCAGACCCCTGCTACAATGAGAAAAACGTTCAGTCTCACAGTCCCTTGCTATTATGAGAGATGGCGCTGAGGCGCAAAGATGTCACTGGATGAACTAAATATAGTCCCAGCAATGCACTGGTTCTCAGGCCCATCCACTCTCTGTAGAGAAGGGCTGCCACATGTCATGAGCCTCCTCCTCTTTCTTTGCCCTGTGTTTTTTACATTGCTCTGAGGAATCTTTCCCCTCAGGGTAGGGCTGATGAAAGAAACATTCCTAAATTCCCTGAAGACATGCTAGATTTGGGAGCTGCATGAACCCTTTTCTGGAGGAAACTCACTGATTGTGGTGACCAAGCAGCATTGGGAGCCTCAAGAAGCCTAGTTAGAGCTTGTTTTCTTTCCTGTCTTTAACGAATTTGCTATGCATTTGGGTGGCAGCACTTAGTGCTGTGACACCACAGGGCGGAACTTTTCAACTTGCTTCTTGGTACCAATGAGTTGGGCAATGTAGTTTACAGGTTAAATGATGGGAATGGGCAGTTCTAATGACATTAAAAATATTGAAGGGATAAAATCACTTGGGAGAGGGATGAAACAATACTATATTTAAACAAAAAAGGATTGTCCAGCTGATTGAAAATTTCCTGACTTGTGTGTGGCTGTTGTGCTTAGTCTTCTCAGTGGTTTCCATGAGAAGGTAGTATCCTGAGTTGATGACCCTTCTCCTTACTGACCCCCGTCCTTCCTAGGAATGGAGCTTAGACCCCATCCTGGAGGAAGACAGCTGCCCCAGCAGAGGGAGGGTGAAAATCATGGCTTTTCCTCTGACTCACTGTGCGACCATGGAAAATTCCTGATTACAAAACATGGAAGAGTCAAAGTTTTTCCCTTGAGAAACATCTCCTATGTCTCCCACCCTTCTACTCGCCCACGTATCTCAAGCTGTCTCCTTGGGCAGTATGGAGAGCTGGGACCTCTACAACTGTGAGAGAGAGGGGAGCAAGCTACAGACAAGCTGGGGTCACTCACTTGGCTTGGAGCCTAGCCTTGGTCATGGGTGACTGTGTTGGATAATATAAGTCCAGCTGCTGTAACAGATAAACCCCCAAATAGTAGTGACTCACACAATGGAAATTTCTTATGCATGCAAAAGCCCATTAGTGCTGGAGGGTGGGGTAGGCTGTGGGGGATGGTACTTTCCTCTGTGTAGTCTTTTATTTTTTTTTTTTTCAGACAAGGTCTCGCTCTGTCCCCCAGGTTGGAGTGTAGTGGCATGATCTCGGCTCACAACAGCCTCTGCTTCCTGGGTTCAAGCGATCCTCATTCCTCAGTCTACCGAGTAGCTGGGATTATAGGCATGAGCCACCACGCTTGGCCTCTGTGTAGTCTTTTGAGGACCCAAGTTGAGAGATGTTGTGTCCTCTCAACATGGGGTTTTCATGAATGCCTTTGGTCTAGATATCCAGCCGACAAATAGACAAAGAGTGTAGAATCACACATGAGGTTTTCATGGTCCAAGTCTAGAAATAGAGCACACAATTTCTGCTCAGATTCTAGTGCCAGATCTTAGGCACATGGTCACTGCAAGAAAGGCAGTGTCATCTAGCTGTGTGCCCAGGAGGAAAGGTAAAAGATTTTCATGCATGAACTGGCCAGTCTCTGCCTCATTGGCCAAAGTCCACTTCTCAGCTTGGCTGGTATTAATGTCAAGACCCTGGCAGATCAAGCACAGGTGCTGGTCTTCCAGAAATTGGGAGTCTTGAAGTCAGATGATGAGCTGTACCTGCTTCTAGGAGAGTCGCTTTAGTTTGAAGAGGCCAGTGGCAGAGACATGGAGAATAGGGTTCCGTCTTCTGGGCATTACTTGGAAGAACCAGGCAGTGTTGCAGGATAGGAAGGTCACAGCCAAATGTTCTGGGTTAAAACAGGTTTCGATCTTGGGAGAAGCCAGAGAGATCTCAGCAACTCCAAGGCAGAAACTCCGTCATGATTCCTTGGCTAATACAATTAACTGAGAGAGAAGCTGTAGGCTGGGCTCTAGATAAGTGCTCAGGGACAAATATTCTGGATGTGATGTGTACAATCAAATTCTAGGCCATACCACCTGATGGAGGGGAATCTCTATGCTCTCCCAGACTTGGTGGAACTAACCTGGAGCTGAGTCTTCACTTTCTTCAACTGTTTGGGGTTGAGGAATGCAGAGTTACACACACCTGTTTTCTCTTTCCTTGAATCTAGTAGACATAGTGGTCGAGTCCCTAAGCCAGAAGCCAGAGAGATCTCAGGAACTTTGTGGCCTATTCCACCACAGATCTAAACCTGTCTTGGTAATTCCATCACATTTGCTTGGTGAGGTAACTTGGCAACCTGTGAGCCATGAGCCCCAGGTGAATCTGTAATTCTATGGTTAAGGGAGTGTGGCTCTACCAGTCCCCTGGTGGGTCCCTGGAATTGCTCTGCATCTATAAGTAACATCTCCCTTAAGTGGGGCATTTCCCAGCACAGGATGTGAAGATGCATTAGATTTGAGCATCTCAGCTCAGTGAATCCAAGTAACCATAGCTCTTTAGCAGATTTTCTTCCCTGTCATAGTGTCAGGGGCCCACGGAGCAGGACTTATAGAACTCAGTTTCCCTTCCCAGGGCGAAGAGAGTGAGAAGAAGGGTCTAAAGCTGTGGGAATGGCAGTCAGCTGTCCCTTTCCCTTCAGCTTCAGGAAAAGTGAGGCCAGAGGACGGAAAGTTCAGAAGCTGTGCAGGTGCTCATGGCCCTGCAGAATTTCAGGCTCACTGCTAAATCTGGGAGGGACAAGAAGCAGGCAAAGTTGGATTATGTGGCTAACAGCTTAGAGCCTGGGAAACTAGCACGAGGGGCTTCTAATCTGCTAAAAATTAGAATTTTCCTTTTAGATCTGTGCAGACTTTTTTCTTATTACAAAGTGGTGGACATTTTGGAACCACCAAGAAAATTTTATCTGCTCTTCACTTGCTACCAAAACTAGTACTAAAACAATACCAATATTACTTATGCTACTTTCCACCCTCAGATACATCTGGGTCTTTAGTCCAGGAAAGCATCCCCTCCAAGGTGAGTGTGAGTGGACAAGGGTGTAGAGGATGCAACAGACTTTTGGAGGAGTCTCTGTAGGATCAGGCCACCTGAGCAGATGCCCTGAGTGCTCTGTTTATTACCTTTGTTCTTTTCAGTATCTGCATGGTGGGGCCCATAGTCTTTTTTCTTTCCACAGAACAGCAAAAATTTCTCTGCCTTGCTCTGCCCAGGAGCAGGTAGGCCAGAAGTGCCAGAGAATTAACACTCACCATCTTCACCCCCTGCCCTGGCAGCAGCCTTTGACCAACTTGCCACTTGGAAATAAATACTTGTTCTCTTGCCCCTTGGGTGGGATCATTCTGCAGTAGGTGCTGTTTCCCCAGGGTTTCCCACCAACATAACCTGACCATGGTAGCAGATTTAATAGTTACCTTATAGCTCCCTTCCCTTCGCTGCATTGCTTTCCTCGTTCCCAGCTGATGATACTTTCTTCTCAAATTACTTGTGTGCAAATCCTTGCCTTAGGGTCTGCTTCTGTGACAAGGCTAACTAGCATGTCACTTTACCAGAAAATAGCCTGGGCTGCATGAGGGAGTCATTCTGATACTTTAAAAATATTGTTTCCCCAGGCAGATGTTTTGGGATCATGATAACATTTACTCTCAACCTTCCTCCCAAGCTAATCTTGATAGACACATGGAAATTTTCAGAAAACCAAATACCTCATGTTCTCTCTTATATGTAGGAGCTAAATGATGAAAACACATGGACACATAAAGGGGAACAACACACACTGGGGCCTTTTGGAGGGTAGGGGGTGGGAGGAGGGAGAGGATCAGGAAAAATAACTAATGGGTACTAGGCTTAATACCTGGGTGATGAAATAACCTATAAAACAAACCCCCATGACACAAGTTTACCAATATAACAAACCTGCAGTTGTAACTGTGAACTTAAAATAAAAGTTAAAAAAAAAAAGAAATTTTGCATTAGAACTTTCTTTTACTTTATTTGAGACCCAAAGAAAATTCATCTCCAAATAAATTGTGGTAGTGGTTTATACATTTTTTAGATATTATTTTTTACTAAGAAATATGCTTTACATTACAACTCAGTATACATACTCTCATAAATGTGAAATGTCTTATTAAACTCATCTGATTACCCTTGCCTTCTGTGATCTATATGTTTATTTCTCCTCTCCTCTCTTTTCTTCTCTTGCATTCTATTCAGTTATATTTTTGTTAATAAATGAAAGCCAATTTCACAATTCTAGAATAGGTGCTATGGTCAAAATGTTTGTCTCCCCCTCAGATTCGTATGTTGAACTCCTAACCCCCAACGTGATGATATTAGGAGGTGGGGACTTTGGGAGATTAGTCATGAGGACAGAGGCTTCCTGAATGGGATTAGTGTCCTTACAAAAATGGCCTGAGAGAACTCTCTTGTACCCCTTCCTACCACGTGAGGACACAGCACAAAGACCACCTTCTATGAAGAGGCCCATCGCCAGACACTGAATCTGCTGGTGCCTTGATTTTGGACTTCCCAGCCTCCAGAGCTGTGAGAAATGAAGGTCTGCTGTTTATAAGCCAACCAGTTTGTGATATTTTTGTTATAGTACTTCAAACAGGCTAAGACACTAGGTCAGCACTCACAGTTTGAGCAACACCAGATGAAGGAGACACATAGTTTACAACAGGCGCTCAAAACAGGATTCTTAAGGAAAGGATGTTCAAAGAGGAGATTTGCAAAACTATTATTTGTGGTGTTTCACGGCTATCTACACATAGGACTGATAGCTATGCAGTGACCTTTGTTGTTAGAAATACAATTTATTACCATCCTCTGCTTCTAAAAGACAGAAAAAAATCAATACATTGCGGGTACTAGGATGTTTAAGCCCCATGTGTGGATTTCTCCAGATGTCCCCATTCCATGGAGTAGAAACGCTGTGGGGTCAAATGGAGTAATGAGGTAACTAGAAGATGGGAGGATCTCGAAGGTTTGAAACAGCACTCCTGGATTTGCACTTGCTGTTAAGAATGGCTCATGTGTGTTTTGGCAGGCTGGTAAGACCAGGAGCAGGCTATGCGTAAGCAGTGTGTGCATTACAATTTCATCCATGTGGTTATCTGTAGCTGGCTCTGTGGGTTCATCAGAGGCTTACTTGTTTGGCAGACTTAGAGGAAAGACAGTGAAGGAATACACTGGACTCTAAGGTTAAGCCCTGTATCTGACAAAATGCAAGAATTCAAACTTCTCAGCGCTTTAGAGGGAGAACTCTTCTGAAGAGAAAACAGTACTATTACATTTTCAAGTAAATTATTTCATGTCCTTTAACACTAATAGATAAGTGTGTGTTTGTGTTTTAGAGGACAGCTTAGTGGTGGATAACTTTCGAAATAGTAAGCTAGGGAATTCACACTCAGGGATCCTCAGCTAGCGTTTGAACAACCCTAATCAGCCACCCTATTATAGCTTTATCTCCAACGAACACAAAAAAAAGCCTGTTAGTTAGCATAGGGGATGCTAAAATAAGTTTTCATGGGTGAAATGAGTGGTGATTAAGATATGTGAATACGCTGGAAATATTATGTAGGCAATTCCTTCCTTCTGTAAACAACAGGGAGTAAGAATCTGGAGAGAGCTCCACAGCCTACCCTCTTCACAGGGCCGTTCTCGGACCAGGGCTTCATTCAATGGCTCAACAGAGAATCCTGTGGCTCAACTTCTGATGAGAAGTTTAGCTGAACCTTTCACCAGAATACTGATGCATCTACCTTGAGTGGCTGTTTCGTGCATGCTGTTGCCTGGGATTTCACTGCGCTTATTATGTCAGCTTAGCTAGTTGATTTGAGTATTCGAACATGTGGCATCTTTGGTCAAATGTGCTTTCAATATAACTCATCACCCCGTAATGAGATTGTCGGGAAGGAGGATTATAGTTCTCACCTGTTCCTAGCTGCTGGTGGTGATCAATATCTGCCAGAGTAACCTAAAACTCGTGAACAGCCAAATTTGCTTAAGTCAGGTCCATTCACTTGATCTGAGATAATTGCTTGAGGGTTAGTTAAGGAGAAACACTGGTTTTTGAATGCAGCCCAGTGAGTGTAAATGGACTTGTCTCCTACTCAGCCCTCACAGTTCTATGGCGGTGGGGGCAGTGACAAAGGGTGAATCACGAAGTCACACAGACGTCCCTATGGTCTGTGTAAAAAATGTGGTGTGGAAGGCAGCCCTGCACAGTTATTAAGTGGGCAGGATGATTTTTCTTTCAAACACAGGATGTGAGTAATATTACATTTCTTTCCTTTCTCTAAATAAATTTAATATGCTCCAAGCCTCCAATCGGCCTCACTGGTACAAAGGTCAAGCTTTGTCTGGATGGTTCCCCTCTCGGTGCCATGTGAAAGGCCTGTTATTTGGTCCCCAAAGATTATAGCTGATATGCTCAGTGTTCAAAGCTGTACTATTCTTTAAGGATGGAGGCTCTGCTGGAGCTGCCTTTGTGAGGCACTATGGTCATTGCCAAGTCTAGGAGCCCAGTGCTCACAGTCTAACCTCTTTAGGAACACTAGGTGGCTGTATCTTGCTGAGATCCTATCACATCTTGGGGTGTTGCAAGGGATCAGGGCACAGGCTCCTAGTGCTGTGGAGCCCCCCTACTTTTGGTGTCTTACCGATCTTGGATGCTTTCCAAATTACTTTGTGGTCTTGCTTTTTCCATTCCTTCTATTTCTGAAAGAATCCTGTATAATCACTTTTCAGGAAGTGATTTAGAAACACAATGTGAACTCTTCTCTTTGGAGTGGTGGCTGGAAAAATAACATGCCAACACTAGCTATAAACACAGTCCCTACAATGTAACCTACTTATGCTGACGGTCACATTCAATGAGATAGGTGAGAGGAATCGTTGTAGAATTGTCATCTGAAACTGCCCAGCAAGAGATGTGACCTTCTGAGATATGAAGTGGCAGAGAAAAAAAATGGAAATCTTCTTAGAGTGGAAGAAACTAATTTGCCTTTCTTTGGGCACATGTATGTCTTTAACTGTGCAAGGAAACATATATTCAATGATTTGTTAATAACACGAGCACCATTACTATAATAGTTATTTAAAATAATTTGAAGTGAGTAACATATTTTAATAATAATCTGTATTTGCTTAGCATTAGATGTTTTCATGCAAGTTATCTCATTTGCTTTTGACAACATTCTGGTAAGGAGGCGTGGCACATAGGATTTCCCCATTTTGCTACTAAGAAAAGTCAAGCACTTTGCATGTTAATTGAGCCTCAAAGTCAATCAGTTATTAGACAGTTGAGTGGAACTAATACCCACGTCCATTGCTTTTCCACTTGACTACTCTGCCCTTAGTAGTAAGATGTGGAGTGAGAATATGGCTTATGGATGACTTAATCTTAAGTGGTTACTTTGAAGTACATCTTTCAAATTAGACATAAAAGACTTTCCTCACAATATCCAGTGAATGACCAAATCACTTTTCCTGTAGACTACATATTTAACTTCAACTTGGCCAAATACATATCGCATGCTTGCAGCACTCTGCAGCTGAGAGCAGTTTGATGGGAAGTAGGTTTGTGGAGGGATTAGGTATCTGTAGTCATTCATTCATTTATTCATTCATAAACATTCAAATAGCAACTACTGAATGCCAAGCATCAGCCTAGATTCCAGTGCTACTCTTTTTTTTTTTTTTTTTTTGGCAATAGGATCTCGCTCTGTTTCCCACACTGGGGTGTGGTGGGGTGATCATGGCTCATCATAGCCTCGACCTCCCAGACTCAGGTGATCCTCCACAGGCCCGTGCCAGCACACCTGGATAATTTACTTTTATTTATTTTATTTTTTTGTAGAAACTGGGTCTTTCTACATTGCCCACGCTGGTTTTGAAATCTTGGGCTCAAGGGATCCTCCTGTCTTGGCCTCCCAAAATGTTGAGATTATGGGCATGAGTCACCACGCTTGGCCTCCAGTGCTACTCTGTCTGACACAGTAGCCATGAGCTACAAGGGGTGATTTAAATCGAAATTAATTGAAATTAAATCACAAATGCAGTTTTTCACTCTCACTAGCCATATTTCAAGCACTCAATTGCCACAAGTGGCCAATGGCCCTTACTGAATAGTGTATACATAGATTCTTAAAGGAAGAACATTTCTTTAAGAACTTTCCTTTTCCTTGAACAGAAATAAAGCATTTCCCTTATTGTAGAAAGTTCTGTTGGATAGCAGAGCTGCAGAGTTATAAAGATACAAAAGGACTAGATTTGGTCCCTCCATTTTGAGAACTTACAATTATTGCATGCCTATCGCAGAACTTGGAGTACATCATGGAAATTCTATAACAGGGTATCAGTTTTAGTTTAGCAGATTTTTCTTATGCCAGTCACTATGCTAAATCCTACGGATACAATGAAAGCTAAAAATTGGTCTCTGAACCCCAGTAGTTTACATACAGTTCAATGGAGACAAGAAAAAAGTGCCTCAAGGCCTTAAGGACCAGAGTAATTCTGCCTAGGAAGGTTACAAGAGGAAAACACAGTTATACATATTTCTTCTGTCTTCTCTACCAATGTACATGCCTTGTGTTTTTTTTTGAACAACACAGAAAATACTTTAACAACTGTATCATGTAATAAGTAATTATTATAATTTTGCATTGATATTCTCAAAGCACTGGGCTCCCTTTGCTCTATTTTATAAATGAGCCTGGACCATAGGGTGAGAACCATGACAACCTCTGAATTCACTTGGCAACATTAATCATAGGGCAGGCAATTAGACCTCATGCCAGTGATGTTTCTCAGTGCAGCCTCACCCCCTACCATGGGAAAGTGAAGGAGACCTTTAAATCTCCTAATGGCCTCACGGTTATAAGGGTGCCCAGCAGTGATCTTTTATTGAAACTTCTGGCAGCAGCTGTTTTGTATCACTTCTACCTTTAGCATATTTCATTTAAGTTGCAAAGGTAATGAAATAGTTATGCCCTTTACAGTAAGATAACTCATTTAATTTGTGAGTAGTGGCTGTATATTAGCTGTGTTTTCTGAAACTTGTGTGAAAGGGACATCTATTTATTGACTGAATTATGGGGGTGGGGTTCTCTATTGCTATCTGGAGCTGGGGCCAAGGATTTAACCCTCAGGTTCCTTCCTTGCTGGCATCAATGTTACTGTACAGGCAGGAAGTTGCCCAGGAGTGAAAGCACAATGCTGCTGAGACAGAAGTCTATTTTAAGCTGATTTATTTCCTCACTTGAGTGACCTTGGATAGATCTGTCTTCTCTCTGTGCCTCTTTGTCTCTACAATTGATTCAGATGCAGTATTTATTGTACATGCAATATGCTTTGAAATTTTTGCAGCCTTAGTTGTTAGTGGAAGACCAGGCAGTCTCAGCTCTCAATCTGGATTTATTTCTTGTTCCACCAGTGGCTCGTTAAGTGACCCTAATGGAGGTACCAGTATTCCTGGAACTTTATTCTTCTCATCTGTAAAGTGGGGTTGTGAGCATGCCTCCCTTCCTATCTCAGGGGAATACAAGAGCATACATATGTGGGAGAATTTGGGGGATTGGAATTTTATGAATATTTAGATTATAAACAGACATGTTTGTTGGTCTGCCTGTCACAACCCTGTCTCAGATTAACTTCCTCTTCCTTCCATGGCCCCTTGATTGGGCAAACTTCAAACAAGGTGACTGAGCTCCCTTAGCTGCCACTGACTGGCTCAGGATGGACCACAAATGTAGGAGGAGTTAATCTGGATCTAGCCTGAGCCAGTCAGACGTCCCCCTTGAAACCATGCCTCTAGAAATACAAAAAATGGAAGTCAGAGGGTGATGGATCCTTGAAGTAACAGGTCAGGTAGATCTTGAAAACTTTTGACTCAATCCATATTGATGAACGCAAGAATAATTCTAGTCTACAAAGAGAGGCAAGAGAAAGGCTTGGGGTGTATTAAGAAAAGCAGGTAAGTGACCCTGGGCCACTAGAAAGAGTGAGACAAGGTGATGGAATGAGTGGCTGCCTGAAACTTTCTAATTCATACAAGGTCTGGCTCTGTTTTAGGCATTCTTCACATTTTCATTCATACCACACTCTAATGAGGTAGGAAACATTACAGCTGCTGGTTTAGAGAATGCAGTCCAGCTGTGGGACTTATCCAAGGTAACACAGCTGGTTTTTAAGTTGGCTGAGGATTTAATTATAGATTTCTACTCCTAAGTTTAAAGTTCTTTTCTGCTACACAATGGCCTATTATTTAAGGTTGAAGCTTGAAAGAGAAATAAGAAGATATAAGGAAACTGTTCTAGTCCAGTGAAAATACTGAAGGCTGATATTTTACTTGTATTGTGACTGAGTAATATTTGAAATCATCCCTGATATTTGTCCCAATGCCAGTAGCCTCACCATTAAATTCATCTCTTCCTCTGGAATTTGAATGACTCTACCACTTTTTTTCCTACTCATCCCACTCAAGTAATTTTTCATTTCTGTTGGATCAAGAGTGTGAGAGTTTACAGGGCTATCATATATTTTACTTGGTATTTACTCATGGTTCTGATAGATATTTTCTGTGTTTGGTCATATGCTTTGTGAAGCCTGCATCTTCAAAAATTATTTTTAGAACACATTTTAGTGATAATTACAAAAGCAAGCACCAACATTTCATTTAAGATCTAAGTTGGTATAAAGTATGTATTTATTTCGCCAAGTCCATCAAAGGTTTTCAAATTTTATTTGATAGAACTACTTAGTCAAACAAAATGTTATGCTGAAAATTAATATGAAAAGAAATTAAAACAGAACTTGTGTGTTTGAGGGAAAGTGGTAGACACCATTTCACTGACCCTTTCCCTAGTCCACCTCTGTCATCTTAGGGGAGCTGGTCAATACCTCGGGATTCTATAAGGCACAGTTCTAAAGCCACTGTATTAAACTGTACAATTGATTGTCAATAATTTTTATTCTACAAAAAGTTATTTTCTCAACAGAAAAAGAGCAAAATATTAATTTCATCTTTGAGTTGCCTTTGTAGGGGCTTCACTGAGTTTCCATGAAGACAAAGACCTTTGTCTTGCTTATCTTTTTAATCCCTGCAATACCAAATAGTTGCTCCATAAATGCCTATTGAAGGAATAACGTGAACAACTATTAACAGAAACTTGGACTAGAGAATACATTATTTGCATGGCTTTTAGTCATTCACTCTTCTTTTTTTCCCATCGATGACACACAATGCTATTGCAATATTGTCAAATGGTGTCACACTTATGCACTTTCTCCCAAGCACATAGTGAGTTTCTCTATAAAGAATAACTTTGAAGTTAATAATCATGGGTATTAAACTCTTTAGGTGACCTGGAGTTGGTTATTTAACCACTCTAAGCTTCTATATCTTGATTTCTAAAACAGAGCAATAGTATCTACTTGACCTAGATAATAGCACATAGCACATAGGGCTGTTGTCAGTAATATTTGCAAAATGCTTAGCATGTTGCCTTATGTGTGGTGTGTCTCAATAAATAAAGGTTATTATTATTTAGCAGGCAATATGAAAGGCAACGAGGCAAAAAACACAATCACTGTAAAAATGCAAAGTCACTCTGAAGCCAATTTATATTAATCAATGTGCATATTGTGCTATGTACTGAGTGCTTACTTGTGTCTTACAGTCAACAGAACTTTCTGTCTCACAGTTGGCAGTTAATTAAATCTCACCTTTTTCAAGAGATTGTGCAATGTGTTGGGGGGTTTAAGAAACATCCTCTCAAAAGGACGTTGACTGGTGCCTGGGATAGTTATTATCTCATTAATGGTTGGCATTATATTGATACAACTGAAGTAGAGGAGTAGGTTTCTTTCTTGGCCATTTGAAGAGTGGCTCAAACTGGCAGCTGTTGCTTTTTTTAAAAAAATGACTGCCTTTTTCCTGTTGCAAATACCCCACCCTTTATGCCAGTTTTCACATGCTTTTCAGTTGTGTTGTCAAAGTACTAGGCAAGTGTATAGTTTTGTCTTTTTGACACGCAAATTACTCAATTTTCTATGGAATCAAATCTCTCATTCTAGTTGATTTTATTCACTTTCTCCCTGCCTAACTCTTCCTACTCCTCTTTCATCACAATAAAATAATCCCTACTTCCTTACTTGCAACTTTCTTTTTTTCTTTTTTCTTTGCTAGCTCTGTGGAAGTTTGAGTGACTCATTGCAGAGAGGAATTGATGAAGTCAACAGCTGCTGGAAAAACTTCTTTTTCCTTAATAGCTGTATCAACATGTGGTTGCTATTATTCAAGTAAGAAAAATATGTATATCAAACATCCATGGTAGTCCTTGCTAAATTTTCATTAGAGAAACTCATGTTTTGACATTAACAAAAGTTCAAACGAGTACCTTCGAGGATGTTTTGTTGGAGAACAAAATCATGGAGAAATAAAGTCTATAAAGAAAAACAAATGGCAAGCGTGTTGTTAATAATGCTGTAATTTATTTCAGAGTGGGTAAGGTGATTTTCTTCATGGTATTATTAGTGGCACTGCAGAAATTTGGCACCCCATGCCTTCATAGTCTCCAGGATGGTCTGACCATTCATCCAACAAATATTAATTGCTTGTCATAGTAAAATCTCTGCTTTATGGAGTTTAAATCCTAAAAGGGGTGAAAAACCTAATCATTGTGAACAGTTAAATGAAATAATTACTCAATATGATATGTACTGTGAAGGAAATAGGCAAGAGGCTAAGATAGAGATTAAGATAAAAGGACTTGCTTCACTTAGGGAAGACATGGGAGACCTCTCTGAGGGGTGACATTGAGGCTGAGACCTGAAGAATGAGAAGGAGTTAGCAAAGTAGAGAGGATTGTGTAAGATCATCTTGGTCAGAGGGAGCAGCTGTGCAAAGTCCTCTGACTTTGAGAGGGGCCATAGCATGTTCTTGGGACTGAAAGAACATCAGTGTGTCTGGAGCACAGATCATGAGGATGTTGTGGTATGAAATTAGATTGGAGAGATAGGCAGGAGCTGAATCACGTGACTTTGTAGGCCTTGGTAAAGAGATGTGATTTTATGAATGCATTTTACTGAATGCAGTGAGAAGTTACTAGAGGATTTTAAGTTCTGTGTGTGTGTATGTGTGTGTACCTCTGTGAAAATGTGTGTTGCTGTGGAGCAAAGTGGCCAAATGAGTTGGATGGGGTTAAGGATGGAAACAGGTAGGATTGCCTAAAGTAGACCAGGATTTAAATTATGGCTGCTCACAATGAGGTTGTGGCAGTGGAATTGAGGCAGGGGTGCAAAAGCAAGATACATTTTGAAGATGGAACTGACAGAATCTGGTAATGAACTGGCTGTAGGTCTTGAGGAAAAGAAAGATCTACAGGGACTCCTAGGTTTCAAGCTTGGGTAGCTATGTGGATGACTGAACAATTAAATATGATGTAGAATATTTAGCAGGGTGGAGGAAGCATGAGTAGTACAGTTTGGAACAGCGTATGATAGAGATATCTATGAGACAGCCATGGGAGATGAGATTGTCTGGAGAGAACACGCACACAGAGACAAGAAGAGGGCTTAGCGTGGAGCCTTGGGCTATTTCTTTATTTATGGGTTGGATAGAGGACAGCTGAGGAGTAAACGATCTCAAAAGCAGAATAACAAACTGGATGACAAACACCCCTGGGAGCAGATATATTAGAACAAAAGAACTAATAATTTATATCTTCTTAAATAAACATCCTAATTGAGAAAAAGAAATATATTAGCAACATGAAACAAGAAAAGAAATTCCCCCCCACAAAAAATGCCATGTAAAATATCAGGATAAAAATGTAGATTTGAAGGAACCTAATAGGTGGGATAAACAGTGACATAGATACAGCTGAAGAATGATGGAGTTGAAAGACCACATGGAAGAATGCTTCTAGAAAGATAGAAAAATCACACACAGGTCCATTTATATTGAGATTTAAGAATGCCATAGGCAAAGAGAAAATGATAAATGACACAAATGACATCAGAGTTTTCAATAAATGCAGAATGCCAGAGGCAATGAAGTAATTTTAAAAAAATACATAAGAAAATAAATTTGAAGGTAGAATTTTACAATTAATAAATTTGTCATTCAAACATGTGATGGCAATAAAATATTCTCAGGCATACAAGGCTTTACCATAAAAGAACTCCCACTGAAAAGATGTTTCAACATAAGCACTCAAAAAAATAAAGCAAGAGAAGAAAAAACATCAAGAAAAAAAAGAACTGTATCCAAAATACCACAGAATTAAAGCTCTGTATGTTGTCAATATGATTGGCAACTCCCATCGGGGGAAGGCCAAAAGTCATGAATATATACTAAAATTCTTGTCTAGTTAGAGGATATACATACACATACAAATGTATATAATATACTGTATATATATATATTAATTACTTTAAACAAGAAAGTATTAAAAAGAAACAAAAAAATGGGATACTTGCAATAAAAAGTAAGAAAATAGAAGAAAAGAAAAATGTATCAACAATCACAATGAATATAAACAGACCCAATTGGCCAGTAAAAGAATAAACTATCAGATTGGATAAAAAACAAAATCCAACTCTGTACTGTTTATAACAGTCTCACATAAAGTGTAAGAACATGGGAACCGTACAGGCACACAGTCTAGGAGATGCCATTCACGTGACAGTCTCTCTAAATGGCATTCCCTAGAGCTGGGTAGTGTACTGCTGATATTGCTAGTGCATGACAGCCCTCAGAGTAAAAGATTGGACCTAAATACATCAGGAAAATGTTTATCTTTTACTTTATTTTATTTTTTTGAGATGGAGTCTTGTGATCTCGGCTCACTGCAACCTCTGCCTCCCAGGTTCAAGCAATTCTCTTGCCTCAGTTTCCACAGTAGCTGGGATTACAGGCACCCACCACCACGTCCGGCTAATTTTTGTAGTTTTAGTAGAGACAGGGTTTTGTTGTCTCTGTTGCCCAGGCTGGTCTCAAACTCCTGACCTCAGGTGATCTGCCCGCCTCGACCTCCAAAGTGCTGGGATTACAGGCGTGAGCCACTGCACCCGGCCAGGAAAATGCTTATCTTAAGTAAACAGGTATAACTATGTAAGTTTTTAGCAAAATAAACTTTATGACAAAACAATAATTAAAGATGGGAAGACTCACCTCCTAACCATGAAAGGTATGTAGAACCAACTTATCAGTGAGATGAAATATTTCTAAACAGGTATGCACTGAATAGAGTAGCTTGAAATGTATATAAAGTAAACAATTATAAATTATTAGGAGGGACTGATAGTCTAGTCTTCTCATTTAAGAAACAGACTAGACAAAAAAGTCATTAAAATATAGAAAATCTGAACAACAAAACATAAATATAATAGGCATATATTGAATTCCGCATCTAAAAATTAGAGGGTGCATATTCTTCTCAAACATACATTAAATATTTATAAAATTTATCATGGACCTGACCGTAAAATGTCTTAATACATTTCAAGAACAAGTATATTTAGATCATGTTTTTTCCCAAAATAGAGCTAGAAATTAAAACCAAAACTAATTTAAGAAATTTTATATATTTGGCAATTAAAAAACATAACATTTGTCAAAACTCATTGAATTTAGTTTGGATATATGTATTTCACTTTAATGTTAATTATGCCTCAATATTAAGTCATTTGCATTTCTAAAGACAACCAGTCAACAATTAGCAAATATGTACTAAAATTGTTACTAAGTATAATAAATATCATACTTGGAATAAATAAATCAAAAAACATGAAAAAACTCTACATAGAACATTATGAAACTTTACTAAAAATGCTTATAAAGAAATAAATTAAACTCTACTTCCATGGTTAGAGCTAGGAAGCCTTGATATCATACACATGCCAATTTTCCAACTTGATCTAAAGATTCAATTCCAATTAATATTCCAAATGAGTTTTTATTAGAAATGGATGAGACAATTTTAAGTTTTTCTGGAAAATTAAATGGCAAAAAAATAACTAAGGCACTTAGAAAGTAAGGAGTAAAGAAAACAGGAAATTAAAACTTGTCTTACAAGATTTGGAGACTCACTTTAAAATGTTATATGAGTACAGGAAAAAAAATTGACCAGTGGGCTAGAATAGAGAGTTCAGAAATCAATCCAAGTATGAATGGAACTTCAATAAATAACAGAGGTGGCATTATAGTTTAAAGGAGAAAGGAGGACGTTTTCAGTTAATGAAGTTAGCAAAAATGGTTGTCTCGTTCAGAAAAAAATGAAATTGGATTCCTACATCATGCCACACAAACAAATCAACTCCATGTAACTGGATTAAGGACTTAAATGTTAAAAGCACATCTTTAATGTGATTGAACATATTGCAAAATATTTTTATGCTAGAAAAACCTAAGATATTTAAACTCTTAGACCACAGTAATGCTAGTTAAAATACAATAAATATCTTACTGATCTTGGCACAGGAAAATCTCTCTTTGACATGATAAAAAGTACTAAAAATTAAAATGGATAGATTTGAACACTAAAGTCAAAATACTTGTGTTCACTAATAGACATTTTAATAATGAAAGTGAAAATAAGGATAGAAATTGAGAAAAGTATTTGAAACACATGTAAAAATAAAATGTAAACATTAAGAATCTATAAGAATTCCTATGACTCAATGATAAAAGACAAACCATTTTTTAAAAACCCTTGCTGAATGACATGTCATTTCCCAGAAGAAGCCCACATGACCAAAAACCAGTGAAGAGACACTTAACCTTATTGGTAATCAGAAAGGTATAAATCAAGACTAAAATAAGATACTATTTCACACCCACTTGTTTAGCAAAATTGAAGAAGTGTGACAGTTCCAAATGCTGGTGTCTGTGTAAATTGCTATTATTACTTTGGAAAGTCATTGGTCATATCTAGAAAAGGTGGGGGTGTGTCATTTTTCAGGACTGAACAATTCAGTCCTGATGATAATCCCTAGAGAAATTTATGCCCACAAGCCCTCCCAGTGGAGGTATAGAAATATGATTATAGCAGTACCATTGGCATACCATGTCCTCCTCAAGAGGCAGCTGGATAAAAATGGTTAGGTTCACACAACAGACGAATATATAGCACTGAAAATGAATGACCTAGAACTATTTTCAACAATATGAACAAATCTTAATGTTAAGTGAAAAAAAAAAAAAATCAAATGCCAGAGCAGTCCATTCTGCATGATACTCCTTAAAAAGACTTTTAAAAGAACTAAAACTAAATGTTTTTTCCTCACCCTGGGAGATTGTATTTAAAATTTTTTAATAGGCAAGAAGATAATAAATACAAAATTTTGGAGGATGGTTACCTCATATGGATGCAGGGGGATGGGTGGATGGGAAAGAGAATGAACAAATGTGTAGTTGTGAATTCTAGTTCTTTGATTTGGTAATGAATTCATAGGTGCTAATGAATGATCATTAAATAATAAAAGCAAATAGAAGAGAGCTCCACATGAACCAAGGATGACACTGACTATTGAGCATGCCTATGCCTACATCTGGGAACCAGAAATAAAAAATTGTTTAAAAAACCTGTTCAGCTGGGAACTGTTGAGCACACCTGTAGCTCTAGCTTCTCAGGAGGCTGAGGTGAGAGGATTGCTTGAGCCTCTGTGTTCAAGACCAGATGGGGCAACTTATCAAGAACTCATCTCAGATAAAACAAAAACAAAAACAAAAAAACCCCAAAAACCCCAAAACCTGTTTGGCTTAAAATTATACCCTACCTACAATTATAGGTAGGGTAATTTAATAGCGTTTAGGCAATGTATATAAATAATTCTTTTGTTAATTTTGGTTGTAAAAGAAAGAAGAAAAAGCATTGATGGTTGGAGGAGGTTATAAGGTTATGGGAGGGAATGTGTTTTTTTTTTTAATGATAAAGTTATATGTGATGTTCGGAGGCTAATGAGAGCAATTCAGAACACAGGGAGAGATAGATAGTAAAAGAGTTAAACGAGATGACAAATGGAGCAAAGATCTTGTGAAAATAAGAAAGGATGAGATTCAGAGCACATGTGACGAGAATGGCTTTTGCTCAGAGTAGGGAATCGTCCATTTTAGTGGAAGGGAAAAATAAGATGAGAGCAAGTATCGGTAGGATTGGTGTGCACTAGGGAAGTGGGGAGAGTTTACACTGATGGTAAGTTGGGTAATGCACAACATCTTGAGACATTCATTATTACTAAAGCAACTGGCAGATCTGAGAATGAATATGAAAGTCAAATAAATGAATGGAGAGTCCTAGAGAAAAAAATAGTCTTGAATCTTAACGGTAAAATGGTTCTATCGGTTATTTGATAGAACCTACTCTGATTCCATGGATATTATTTAATATTTGTCAAATAATATAAATATTAGAGTTTATTTCAAAAAGTGTGTTTCTTTCCATCATTAAAATCTCTGTCTTGGAGTCTGCACATCAACTTATTACTTAGTCATTTTATGGTCTTGAAAGTCACTGAACTATAATGTGACTGAATATACTCTATCATGAAACATTTTTTATGTCATAAAAACTTATATGTAAATGCTTAAATCAAAGATTTTGGTAAATTTGTGAGAGCAGTTTTAATTTTATATTTTAGACTCAAAATGTTTTAATTTGCAATTTAATTGGCGCCCATGTTGTTGACCATTACTTGTTCTCAGTAGAGACACAACTTGCTTTCTGTTTTGCGGGATTCCCACTAACTATATGATTTGGTGTCATGGTTTAGCTCCCAGATTCTGGAGCCAGATTCCATGGGTTCATAATCCTGACTTTGTTAGTTACTAGCTGTGTGACTCTGAGCAAATTACTTGACTCTTCTGTGCCTCAATTTCTTACTCTGTAAAATTGGAATGATAATGATAATACATACCATATAGGGTTATGGCAAATATTACGTAAACTAATACATTTATAAAGGATACAATTGACATACGAAGTTGATTACAAGTTTTAACTATTACTTAACTTCTGCTAATGTTTACTCCAATTCTGCTCACATTACTTGCTTATTATACATTTCAGAGTGGATGAAATAATTCTGCAAGCCAGTGGGAACAGGAAGCTTCATGAAGAGGAGAAAGGCTTAGGGCTCAGAAACCACACAGAGCAGGAGGATAGATGAGTGGAAGGAACAGAGCTTTGAGGATAGACACCCCTGGATTAGACAATAACTCCAATACTTATTAGTGATGGTGAACGGGTGTCTTTCTAAAACTCTTTAAATCTTATTTGTAAAATGGGGACATCAAAATCTATTTTGAAATTTTGTATAAGTTTGCAATAATGTCTGTAAAGTATTTGGCAGAAGCTCAGAAATGACACAATTCTTTAAATCCACTCACCCCCAAATTTTAAACAAAAAATAGCAGTATATCCTACACACAATTTTTAAGTTTTACTATTAAAGTTAACATCATGCTATGAACGTATTTCCATGTCATTAAATATTCTATTCCATCCAATATTTAAAAGTTAATAGAAGTCTGTTAAATGCATATACCATAATTTATTTAACCGATTTGGTTGTTTTGAATATTTATGTTGTTTCCAATGTATTATGCTACTGACAATAAAATAATGAACATCTATGATGATGAACCTTGGTATGCCTCTATTATTTTTATTTAGTAAGAGGAATTGTGGGATATATCATGTGTGCATTTAATTGTCTTCCAAATGGCTTATTCCAGTTACTCTCACAGATGCAATGAATGAGTGTGCCCACTCGCCTGCATCTTCACCAGCATAGACATTACTTTTGTTTTCCATCTCTGCAGATTTAGGTGAAAATAATGTCTCATTGCTTTAACTCTTACTATTTCATTCCTAGTGAGTATAAGTTTTTGTATGATTGTTGTGTACTTCTTTTGTGAACTATCTTTGCTTATTATTCATCTTTTTCTTAATGTATGAAAGTTCTCTGTATTTTTAAGTATATTATAATGCTATGCATTCAAATCTTTCTGTTATCAGTCTTTATCATTTGTTTTGTATTTGTTTCTACTGTTTTTGATATATAGAAGTTTGATATTTTATGTGTTTATTGCCATGACCTTTTATTTTATGATTTCAGCCTTCTGTGTTACGTTAAGGGTGCCTTTCTTTACTTCTCCCATCCACCCACTGTCAAAAATATGGATTATAAATTAAAACATATAACGTTTGACTATTAGCACCCACATCAGGGAAGGTATGAGACCTTCCTTCCTTCCTTCCTTCCTTCCTTCCTTCCTTCCTTCCTTCCTTCCTTCCTTCCTTCCTTCCTTCCTTCCTACCTTCCTTCCTTCCTTCCCTCCTTCCTTCCTTCCTATCTCTTTTTCTTTCTTTCCTTCCTTTCCTTTCTTCTCTTTTCCTCTCTTTTCTTTCCTTCCTTCCTTGTTTCTTTCCTTCCCTCCCTCCCTCCCTCCCTCCCTCCCTCCCTCCCTCCCTCCCTCCCTTCCTTCCTTCCTTCCTTCCTTCCTTCCTTCCTTCCTTCCTTCCTTCCTTCCTTCCTTCCTTCCTTCCTTCTTTCTTTCCTTCCTTGTTTCCTTTTCTCTTTCTGATGGTCTCACTATGTTGTCAAGGCTGGTATGAACTCCTGGCCTCAATTGATCCTCCAGTCTCAACCTCAGGCTTCCAAACTGCTAGGATTACAGGCTAAATATGTGATGTATGAAGCTATTTATTACCAATATGGAGTAAAATTGTCCAAAACCATATAGTTATTTTTGTAGATGGAACTGGATTGGAAGCTGTGATGATTGACTTTTTGTGTCAGCTTGACGGGGTCATGGGGTGTCCATATGTTTGGTCACATATTATTCTGAATGTTTCTTTGAGGGTGCTTTTGGATAAGATTAATATTTATAGACAGAGTAAGGCAGATTGCCCTCCCTAATCTGGGTGGGCCTCATCTAATCAGTTGAAGGCTTGCATAGAATAAGCTGACCCTGACCCTGACCACCAAGTAAGAGAGAATTCCTTCTGCTTGACTGCCTTCAAACTGGAACATTGAATTTTTTTTCCTGCCCTTGGATTTGGTCTAAAATAGCAGCTTTTCCTGGCTCCTGAGCCTGCTGATGTTGGACTGGAACTACATCATCAGCTCTCCTGGGTTCCCAGCTTGCTGACTCACCCTGCAGACTTGGGAACTTGTCAGCCTCCATAATCCTGTGAGCCAGTTCCTTATAATAAAACTCTTGCTCTCTATCATCTCCATCTATCTCTATCTATCTCTATCATCTCCATCTGTTTCTATCTCTATCCCTATCATCTCCATCTATCTCTTTCTCATCATCTCCATCTATCTCTACCTGTAGCTCCATCTCTAGATATACATCTATTTCTATCTCTGTCTGTATATATCCCTATATATCTCTATCTCATTCTCCATCTATCTCTATCTCTATTTCTATCTCTCTCTCTATCTGTCCCTATATATCTCTATCTCCATCTCTATATATGTATCTATCTCCATCTCTCTATCTCCATCTCCATGTCCATCTCTATCTATCTCTATCTTCATCTCTCTCTTTATCTCTATCCTATCTATTATCTATCTATCTATCTATCTATCTATCTATCTATCTATCTATCTATCATCTCCTTCTATCTCCTATTGGTTTTCTTTCTCTGGAGAACCCTAATATAGAAGTCCTGAATGTAAACTTAACTAAGCAACAAACATAAATTGAGACTGCAAAATACCTCTTTAAAACCCAGTTAAGACATGGCAGACTTCAAGGCATTGGCCCCGAATGCAAATTGTGTCATTCACCAAGTGAGAGTATTAATATCCATAACACAAGCTTGCTGGGGGCTCAAATTAGATGACATATAAAACATTGGGCAAATTGCTAAAAAACTTTGTTATTAATTATAACTTTTATCTGAAGTAACTCATAAATGGTGATGACCTTAGCAGAAATATCCTGAGTGACTCTGCAATAATTTTAAAGTGGGAGACTATTACCCCCCACAAATACATACAAACACGTACACACACTATGCACATGTTCACTACCTACAAATACATAGACACACATAGACGCTGACATGTAAACACCTGTTTTGGGAAAAAATAGTAAAAGTTGACTGTTTAACTGTTAAACATTTTTATTGTGCAGGCTTGTAACCTTTATAGGACATGCATGATAAAAAATATTGTAAAATATATCAGTAAGCATATAAAATTTCAGCAATCTTTTGGACCAGTAATTGATTTGCATGAGGGACTAAGCATCTATGTAGAACAGACATGTCTTGGAATACACAGTTTACAGACTGAATCACAAAGCCATTTCCTAAGTGATTTTCTTCATATAAAGATAAAAATATCTTTACATTTAAAAAGTATGCAGTATAGCACATTTTCAGTTATGTACACAGTTTAAAAGTAAAACTATATCCATGCCAGTGTCTGTTTTAAATGCAAAAAAGTCAAAGTAGGTAACAGGTTGGTAATTAAAGTGTCAGGAAAACTGGAAGAGGCAAAAATCAAGCGGAGTTCCAATAAGTGTATGAAAAAAAAAATAAAAGCATAACTGAAGGTTTAAGAAAAGTCCCCAAGGGCAGAATCACAATATGAGCAGGAGGAATAAAAAGCTTTTGGATATACCAGGCAGCTTTCTGTATGACTCAGGTTTACAGGTGAAATTCCTCAGTTTGAGTTCAGAAGAATTTGAACTTATTCCAGCAAAACTACTTCAATCTTTTTATTACTGCCTCCTCCCCCATTTTCTTTCTGGGCAAAGGGACGCTTGGATTAGGTCCAAAGCTCCTGGCAGCAGGAGGGGCCATGTGTCACAGCATAACAGACGGTTACAAGCGCTTTACTGAGCAGGGGTCACGTTTGCAGCAACTCTGATAGGCTCACACAATGGCCTCCGTTTTAGGGCCCCTCCCTGGAGGCCCACTGATCAGCTGAAAAGGGAACACAATGTTGAACCACTAAACCACCCCGGTGATGGATTAGTTTGGATTCAGGAAAGCGTGATTATTCTTGAAAATAAACGAAGCTGAATAGACATGCTGACCTCATTCAGCTGATGAGAGGCAGGGAAAGCTGGCTTCCAGGCCTGCCAGCCCACAGAGGGCTCAGTCCTATTGGTCCACTTTAATTCATTTCATCGGGCTAGTGTTGACCATACTCACTATGGATAAAGATGTTGCCTGATGAAGCCCAGACGTGAGCTTCACCAGACTCTGTAGCTCAGAGTCAGAAACACTCATGGAAAACTAGGTCATGGATATTCTAATTTTGGTCTTCAGGGAGGCTGCTGACCTAATGCAAGTTGCTGAGTTAGACCCTGTTTGAAAAGGAAAATGTGAAAAACAGGAAGGCACTTAGTTCTCGTTATCTATAGAACAAATATTCAGGCACAGAAAATATCATAGGTTAAAATTTCAAGAAGAGTAAGGCATTAGTTGGATCATGAGAAGGCAGAAGATTATGCTGGATTATGGAAGGAATGGCAGTAATCCACTAACTCCTTAAACGATGGGAAAAGAGTTTGCTGAAAATCTGCCCACATACTTGTACACTCCATGGCATACCCTGGAATTCTTCCCTTAACATAAAATGACCAACATTTTAGAGTAGGCAGTTGAGGTTGTTGGTTCTTTTTTTTTTTCTCCTCAGTTCTTCATATTTCTCTCAAATTACCTTTCAATAATATGTTCATATCTCAGCCAATAAAGCGATGGTTGATCCACATGCAAATAAAATGGTAAGGAAAAAAATTTAAATGGGTTTTAAAAATTCAGACTGCCAAAAATAGATGAAATAGCTCAGAAGAGACATAATACTTATGAAAACTGAGAAAGTGATCTTTTTGTTCTCAACCAAGACAATTCATTCATAAATTGTTGCTGTATTAGCAAGTTGAAACTTGAAATTGGCACCAGGAAAATTAAAAGGAAAAAAAATCAGGTATACTTCTATCCTTGAAATGTCATTCATATTTCTTTCTGCAAGTTGATGCGGACATTGCTGAATATTTTCCCAACAGCTTCAAAGAGTGGGTCACAGACGGTGTGGACGTAGATGGAATAGACACGGCTGATGCACTGAATCTCAATCAGGAAGCTCTTAATGCATGGTACAACTGCCCAGATGTGCAGGAAAGAGAGAATGGCGAAGTAAATGCCCCAGATGAGCGCCATTGGGATGCCAAAGAGGGCAGACAGCAAGCGGTAAAACCAGTATTTCGTCACAGTGAAGGTGGTGAAGCTGGCCTTCCAAATGCCATCGAAACTGTGTGTCCCTTCTGGTTCTGCAATCACATCTTCAAAGTCAATCTAAAAGGAAGAAGTGACAGAACATGAGCACAGAATAGAAGAAAAGAGAAAAAACCCACTATTCAGTATCCATAGACATATACTGTATTAGCATTTATGAGTTCGTTCTTTGTGAGATGCTTAAAGGCAACCAGCAGCATCAGCATCACTTGGAACTTGGAAACACAGATTTTTTCATTTTTATTTTTTTGAGACAAGGTCTTGCTCTGTCACCCAGGCTGGAGTGCAGTGGCATGATCATGGCTCACTGCAGCTTCGACTTCCCAGGCTCAAGCAATCTGCCTACCTCAGCCTCTTAAGTAGCTGGGACCACAGGTGCATGCCACCACACTGGGCTAATCCTTTTTTTTTCTCCAAGTTTTGTTTTAAGAGATGGAGTCTCACTATTTTGCCCAGGCTGGTCTTGAACTCCTGAGATCAAGGAATCCACCCACCTTGGCCTTCCGAGGAATTGGTATAATAGGATGAGCCACTAAGCTGACCTGAAGCACAGATATTTGGGTTCCCCTTGGACCTTATTTTCTCTCAAGGGTGGAACCCAGGAGATTTTTTTAACATGTTCTCTAGGTGTGTCTCTACCACACAAAAGGTTGAGAACTGCAGCTCTAGAGAAAACCAAATGGATGTGATTAAATTTCTTGACTTAAAGTAAAACCCCCAAACATGGATAAGGATACAAGGCACTCAGTACAATGTAATGAACATGACATAATTTAACAGCCTTTGAAGACAACTACACATGCAATGTTAAGGGGCAGTTAGTTCATAATTGGTTAATAATTCTTCAAATGTCCAGTTAGCATAATTACTTCAGGAAATTAGATCATGGTGAGCTGGGAGGCATCAAGAAGGCTTCATGAGGGGGGAGATTTGAGCAGGGCTTGGGCAATTGGGTATGATTTGGAGAGGAAGAAGAAAGGGACCTTGGAAATGTGTCAAAGCCCCAGGAACAAGCAAGGGTGTCACAGCGAGTGTCTCAGGCAGAGTAGACCTGTGTCACCAAGTCTGGAAAGATGGGTTGAGACAGACTGAATATTATTTTACAGACAGTGGGGTCTATGGAAGATGTGGGAGCAGGGGAGTGTAGCCACAATCGATATACTAGTTTATCAAGATGAGTTTGACAACCGTATGCACGGTGGGAGAAGGAGGAAAGAGACTCAAGGCAGGGAGACTTGTTGTCACTCAAGTTTGAAGGGCCAAGACTGGAAAGGTGGTCATAAAGAAAAGAAAAGAAAAGAAAAGAAAAGAAAAGAAAAGAAAAGAAGGTTCCAGAGATGCTAAGGGAAGAATCCACAGGACTTGGTTACCTCAAGGGTGGGGATGAAAGGAGCTGGAATGCAAATTTGGCCCCTTTGCCAATAGCTCTCCCAAGTACACGTTCACCCAAACGATTAATTACAGGAAGTTTTATCCCTCTGTAAAGGTTTATATAAACTACACTGAAGCATAGGATTAAAAACAGAATGACCAACAGAAAGGTAGGACAGAGCCAGTGCAACTGCTTGGCAGTGACAGCTATAGGAAGGGATTTAATGCAGTTTGAAATCCAAACAAGTGGATGACTGCCAGCAGCGACAGGCAGGCTCAGGATTAGGGAATAAGGACTGCCATGACTCCATGGAGCTGCTCAGTGCCAAAAAGCCACCTTTGATTCAACAAAATAAAATGTCTTCTGGAAAAAGTACATGATGCTTACCAATTTTTAAAGTTTACTTTGTAGAACATTCTGTTTCTTGACTTATTGTCCAATGTTCTAATAATGTAATGTGAAAAAAACGGTATGGCCACAATTATGTAAGTGAGCTTAAGTAGATTTATTGTCACTCATTTTTTCTTCACCCATTTGGATCTAGACACAGGGTAAACATTTACTTGTGTGTTTTAAAAGGTGGCAAATCAGGTCAATACTTTTATGAAGTTTCTGTGCAAATTATTTGTCTATTATGGGTTTGTGTTCTGACACTGCATTCTTCCCAAAACTATCAAAAATAAGGGGCTGTGGTTTCCCTGCATTTAACCGCAAGACACCTAAAGAATTTTATTTTTTAAAGATGTCCTTGTTTTGTAAGAGGATTTGAAGGCAGAATTAAAATAGTACAGCAGGTGTTCTTAATCTGGGGTCAAAAGATGGGCAATGGTCACCCATGACTGCCCTGAGATGGGTACACACATTTTGACTGTATAATGGGAAATGATCCATCACTTTTATTAAAAATAGTCTGTTACCAAAGAAGGTCAGGAAGCAATTTACTGGGAGCAGAGGATTCCTACCCCTTTATAGAGCAGACCCGAAGCAGGTCTGCCTTGAGATCCTTTTCCTAGGAGGGGAAGAGTTGTGAACAGTTGTTGGCTGGTTATTATGATCAGACACCATTCTCATTTAACTGACAACAACTCTGTAACATAGTATTCTCACTTTATAGAAAAAATGTGAGGTTCAGAAATGCTAATGAGTTGTCCAGGTAAATGAGAGGTAGATTTGAGGTTTAAATCTGGCCTGAAAGTTATCAACTTTCTTCAATATTGCACCACTTTACAAAAATGTTTTTCAAATTTTCTCTAAGGTGAGTATGCTATTTCATAATTAAAAGGCACATTAATAAAAATGAGTTAGCCAAATTTAACCCTCTGGTAACTGCAACAATTCTCACGGCATGTTCTTTGAGGACAGTGTTACGCCATATATACAATTGGTCTTTAGTGAAGATATTTATAAACATGAGTATGTAAGATTTCTTAATAATAATTCTATTTTTCTAAGCATAAATTCAAATTATTTTTCAATGAATACATTGGAGATTCTTATACTTTCTTTTAAGTTGCTTACAAAATTTCTGATGCCTGTATTTTCAGTGAAACTGCATTTTCAGAAACTGCTAGTGAGCATGATTTATCCTCAAATGTCCAAGTGAATTTAGAGCAGGTCTCCAGTGGTGGAAAGCAACATGACAAAAATAACATGTTATATAAATATATTCAGTTAGTTATTGCTGCTTAGTCTTGAATATTTAAGGCAGTTTAAAAGAAAACTAAAATTACAGCCAATTAGGTGCAGCTGAGAAAGAAAGCAACACCAGTTAAAGGAACAATAGAGTCAGAAATAAAGCTTAGTTTCTTTTTACCTCCATTTACACAGCAGTAATTAGTTTTAGAGCAGTACATGAGATAATTTATATAAAGTACTTAGTATGGGTGCAGAGCATAGCAATATGATTAGTAAATGCCCAATAGATAGTAGCATTTAAAAAAATTTCTTGCTTTTGGTGACTAGGCCGGCCTTCCTTCCTTCCTTCTCTCTCTCTCTCTTACTTTCTCTTTCTTTCTTTCCTCTCTTTCTCTCTCTCTTTCTCCTTTCCTTCCCTCCCTCCTTCCTTTCTTTTCTTTTCTCTTTTCTTTTTTCTTTTCTCTTTCTTTCTCTCTCTCTTTCCTTCCTTCCTTCTTTCTTTCTTTCTTTCTTTCTTTCTTTCTTTCTTTCTTTCTTTCTTTCTTTCTTTCTTTCTTTCTTTCCTTCCTTCCTTCCTTCCTTCCTTCCTTCCTTCCTTCCTTCCTTCCTTCCTTCCTTCCTTCCTTCCTTCCTTCTTTCTTTCTTTCTTTCTTTCTTTCTTTTTCTTTCTTTCTTTCTTTCTTTCTCTTTCTTTCCTTCTCTCTCTCTCTCTCTCTCTCTCTCTCTCTTTCTTTCTTTCTTTGTCTTTCTGTTTTTCTGTCTTTCAACAGGGTCTTCCTCTGTCACCCAGGCTAGAGTGAGTGGCACGATCACCACCCACTGTAGTCTTGACCTCCTGGGCTCAAGTGATCCTCCCACCTCAGCCCCCAGAATAGCTGGGACTACAGCCATGCATCACTGGCTAATTTTTTTTTTTTTTTTTTTTTTTTGTAGAGATGAGAAGGTCTCACTATGTTTCCTAGGCTGATCTTGAACACCTGAGCTCAAGCAATTCTCCTGTCTTGGCCTCCCAAAGTGTTGGGATTACAGAAGTGAGCCACTGCACCAGGCTGTGACTCGGTTTTTAAATAGACAATTGTAATAAGAGGAACTATCAGCTGCAAAGCACATAAGGACTGTGAATTTAAACCCCACCAGTGGCTCAAAAGAGCTAATTTCCACTTGTAGTAGTCTTCACCACAACCCACTGAAGTGCATGTCATTCTTCCCACTTTACAGATGAGAATACTGCTGGGGGGTAAGAAATTATCCAAGGTCACAGAGATGATAAGTGACAAAGCTAGAACTTGTTATATTTCAAGTCTGTGCTCTTTTTGCCTTTGTATTCCTGAGACCACAAGCCTCCTTTACAATTGTCTTATTTACTTAATTTTCACCCAGATAGATATGCTTCCTAAAATATTCCCATTTTGATCATTAAAATAATTACTCTTTTTAATGTTTCCACTTTAAGTTAGGACATCTAGTACCTAGGATGTTTTGCATCCTAGGTACTGGTACTAGTACATTATTGGCACTGATTGTATTTTTATGGCTCTGAACAGTATGTTCTCACAATCCTGGGCACCCAGCCAGGGACTCTCATGCTAATTGACAGATTTGGAAACCGAGGCCCAGAACAATTAAAATGAGACAGACATTCTCAAGATCCCAAGTGAATCAATGGAAAAGCTGCTATTAGAACTCTAATTTCCTGATTCCCAGGTCTATGTCCAGCCTTGTGCTTCACACTTTTTCCCTAGGAAGTTACATCACCCTCCCCACATACCTTCTCTGTCTACTCCATTTATATCTCTAGGTCTCCTTTAAATCTCTCATTGCTTTCTAAGGCATTGACTTGAAAGTATCTTTGTGTGAGTTTACGAGAAATGTCCATTCTACAGTGTGAACACAGACATTTTTGTACATCTATTCATGGTAAAAAAAAAACAGAAAGGAATATTTTTTACAAATCCAAGTATATTTTGACATGTATTCAGAATGCACTGAATCCAACAAAGTTCAGCTAAATAATTGGTCATTGTATTTAAGGGAGTTCAGAGTTCCACATCAATCAAAGCACACCTGCTTCAGCAGATTCACAGATATTTAAAGCTAAAGGGATTCTTAAAGCAATAGAGTCACATTTGAGATAGAGAAATTGAAGACCAAAGTTGTCAGATGACTGGACCAAGTATACCTTCCCATTTAAAGGCAGCACTGGATTGCAGTTTAGGCTTAGGAACCCTCCTGGGCTCTTCCACTGCTGCTTGCTATCATCACACAGACTTGATCAGTCTAGGTGCTACATTCTGGATACCTGCGCCTGAAATTCAACATCCTCAGGCTATCATGAGGTCCCACAGGTTTATTGTTGAGTGGATGATGGTGTCACTTTCTCACAATCCCTAATGGGTTCGTTGTTCACATTTAGCATCAGTTTGATTTATCTCTCATTGAAACAATCACTCCCAAGTCCCGTTTCCTAGGGTACTCACTCCACTTGCCCTTCTACAAGGGCCGGTCTTGCTTGGAGCAGCACTTTATGTGCTCACTTAGAGTTTGAGCGGAACAAGAATTAAGAATTTGCTTAAAACCTCAATGCTCAGGAGGTGTAGGTGCCATTAGTTTCTCAGAGTGGGATGCCTCAGATGAGGCTGAGCTACTCCTCCAACAACCAACTTTCTGTTCTGTAATTTATGGAACAAGTTTGGCCTTCTGGAGAGAATTATTATGCAGACCTAAAGATGAAAGACATAAATGCACTTCATGATATTTTTGTGTCTCAGCAGACACTTTATAAGGAGTTAACAGTTTATATTTCTAGATTTTTATAAATGACATGAAATACCTTTGTGCAGCATTGGCTTATGATACTACAATTTCAGAAACATGAATTAACACAAATCAAGCAGCAGACGTCAAGAAAAGCAATCTGTCTTGTTGTGTTTTGATAATACTTGGCTGATGCAGTAAATCTCAGATTTCATTCTGTTCAATGTATCTGAAGGCAATATTTGAAAAACAGTTTACATGTGCACAGGATTTTTAAAATATAGAATCTTTTCTGGGTTTCAAAATCTGGACATTTTATTTTGAATAAGGAATTTTCAAGAAGAAAACCTAAGTACATTTGAGATTTCATAAGTAATGATCTTACACATTATGTTTCTATTGGAAAATACCTTTTTAGACTGCTATTGGAAATTGTGATTGTACTGGGTATATAGAACACATAAAAAACAACACATATGATGTTTACAGAAGACTTGTTTGTTGCCTGCCCAAAATTTACATTCTCACTTCTCTGCCAGCAGGATCCTGATGGATTCGAGTAATGGTAATAATCCTTTGATTTCAGAGATGAGTCATAGTTGGTTTAGACTTGCCATGATAATGTTAGTCTTCTTGGTGAGTGATTGGTTTAAGGCAGGCATGTGACTCAGTTCTGGCCAATGAAATCTGCTAGAGGGGACTTCCAGGAAAGCTTTGTAGAGGCATATGGCGTGACTCTTTGCCCTTTTCATCCTGCTTTGAATATGAGGTATTGCCTATGTTGTGATTGTGAGGTGACATGCATGATTAGAAGGCCCAGAAAACAGAAAAGATGCTGCTTTTGCCATTATCAAGCTACTGAAGCAAGGCCAGCAGCTGCCCACCCCTAGACTTCTGCTTATGTGACATAGATATACCTTTATTTTTAAGCCACAGCTGTTTAGGTTTTTAGTTACCTGTAGCAGAAAGCATTCTTAAAGCACTCTTTCCTGTTGGCTTGCATGTTAGTCATACATTTCCTCTTTTAGAAACATGAGCTTAATTTCTGACCTCAACATATCTTTTCAACACTACTGGACTCTATTACCACAATAAACTGCCTGCCTAAACTGTATCAGAAAATGTTTGCTTTACATTGATAGAAGTTTTAGCAAAGCACAAATGGGATGGTACATCAACTAAGACTGTGACAAATTAATATATTCTTTTCATTTAGAAAAATCACGCTTAGATGCAATAGACAGCATCTAAGATGGATATCAATGACCCTCTCTGCTGGTGTTCATTCCCTTGCATAATGCCATCCCTCTACGTGTGGGCTGGACTTAGTGATTTGCTTCTAAATAATAAAACATGGCAAAAGTGATGGGGTAACACTTCTGAGATAAGGTTACAAAAGACTGGGACATTCACCTTGCTTGCCTTTCTTGTTCTCTCACTTGCTTGCTCTACTGGAAAGCAGCTGCCATGTTGTGAGTTGCCCTGTGGAGAGGCCCATGTGGAAAGGAACTGAGAGAGGGATCTGGCTAACAGCCATTGGGACACGGAGGCTCTCAGTCTGACAGCCTAAGAAGAACCGAATCCCACCATTGGCCACGTGAGTGTGCTTAGACATGGATCTTTCCCCAGCTCAGCCTTGAGAGGACCCCAAGCCTGAGACCTGGATTGCAGCCCCTGAGAGACCCTGAGCAGAACCATTAAATTAAATCACTTTGATTCCTAACACACAGAAACTGTGGAGGATCAATGTTTGTTGTTCTAAGCGACTCAGTTTTGAGGGTGATTTGTTATGCAGCTAGACAATTAATATAATTCCAAAACAAACCACTTTTGATGATGATTTCTTATTTTCTACTTTCTTGCCCTTTTCTATTAGACAGTTCAGTTCTCATGTTTACAGAAAAATGTATGCAATGAATGTCTATCAGATGCCCTGGAATTTGGTCCTGGGACAAAGTCCAGAAATAGATGAGAAGGAAATATAGCATTTACAACTTTCTACAATTCATACCAAACAGAATATTAGAAAAAATTTAGGCTATAGATAGTGTTTGGGTCGAAGTATTAGCCCATATACCTGAAGTGGCTTGGATTTATACCCAGGCATGCACCAAAGACCAAGGGCCAGCTCCATCTGGAGCCCTGATCACCAGATTTCAACTCTGGAATGTAATGCTCCATTCAGCACTAGCACAGGGTTCTCGTTTCTCAGGGGCTCTCAGCAAAAGGATCACCTGGTGAAGGTGCTTGTTAAAATCCAGATTCTCCAGCCCCATTTCAGAATCGGATCAGAATCTCGGAGGTGGGGCCTGGGGATCTGTATTTTTACCAGGATTGCCCTTTGTCTCGTGCAAAAGACTGGATGGTGCCATGTTCCCTTGGATTTAATTACAGCTCCTTTTTGCATATGCCATTCTTTCTCCTTCACTCCTGACAGCCCTAGTTTGTCCCCTGCTCCTTTCTGGGAGCTCCTTATGGGCTGGATGGCATCTGGACACCAGTGGATAAATGAGTGGAGCTACTTTTTGGGAGGCTTTTGCTAATTTAAACCCATAAATATGTATTACTGGGTAAAGATAAATGACCATTATTTACTATGAAAACACACAAGTGGACAATAGAAATACTGATTTATTGTCATTATTCTAAACCCTACATAAATGCTTTAAAAAAAAATTAAATACATACTTGTAAAATCCTACTGTATATGTCAAACCCAGTAATGCAGAGAGAGGGTTTAGACCAATTTCGAACTCCCTTGTTTGTTCCCACACATATTTTTAACACGTTGAGCTTCCTTTGAAGTCGGTGGAATAAATGTTGTGTGTGAGTGTGTGGGTGCAGAGGAGGTTGAGAAATAGCACAATTAAATGTTACCAGAACAAGGAACTTTGCTCTAATACCCATGTGTTTCCTCAGAGGCAATCTTTACTGGGCCAAACTGGCACCTCTGGGGAAAAGGCTGCAGTGCTCTTGCGGCCCCTACTGAAAACAGGAGGCCTGGATTGTACTGTAAATGCCTGTGTTGACGGGGGTTCCCAGGGATATCCACCTAGACCCCTAGGAAAAATGTAAACCTCTGGAAGGAGTATTGACTCTTATTCTTGGGCTTGAACATTGGTTCCCTCGGAGTGACAGATACTAAGTAACCTCCCCCGGTGGAAGCAGGGGTTTCCAGGGTTTCAGGATGGAAGTGGGTATTTATCTACCTTTGTGAGCAGCTGAAGAGGGTTAGGGTGTGGGGTGATGGGTGTGGAGGGGACCCGCAGTCACTGACCTGAGCATCCAGCTTGGAACCTAGAGCCTCTCTCTTTGAAATAACCTCCCTCTTGTTGCTTCCCAGTCATTACAGCAGCCTCAGAATAATATTTTACATTGATAGTGTCCTATTTCACTCATCTGCTTCTCTTCACAAGTTTGTGAAGATCTAGATCACTTTTATATTAAGAATTGTCTTTTACGTCTTTTGTAAAGTCCTTTATTTCCCCACTGAAGGAAGGTCACTTGACTAAGTGACTGCATCAAGACCAGGACTTAGGGCAAGGTCTGTGTCTACTACAAACATCTGGTATCCTCTATAATACCTAGTGGTACTATGCACATGTTAATTAGCATATAAATATTTCTTCGTAGGCAAATTTTATTTTTTTATACTTTAAGTTCTAGGGTACATGTGCACAACGTGCAGGTTTGTTACATATGTATACATGTGCCATATTGATGTGCTGCACCCATTAACTCGTCATTCACATTAGGTATATCTCATAATGCTATCCCTCCCCCATCCCCCCATCCCACAACAGGCCCCGGTGTGTGATGTTCCCCTTTCTGTGTTCAAGCGTTCTCATTGTTCAATTCCCACCAAGTAGGCATAGTTTAAAGGAACTATAAATGCCGATTGAAAGGATGTAGCCATATATAACATTTTACCAACCATAATATTATCTCTTATTAATTCTTTGCCTGGTATTACAAGCACATTTTGAGATATATATATTTATTTATTTTTAGCATCCTCTTTTATCCCACTATTTTATTTTAAATGATTTAAAATTCATTTAAAATAAAATAAATAAAATAATAAATAAAAATCATTTTATTTTAAATGATTTTCTTATTCACCATAGCTCTAAAATACCACAACCATTCTCAAAATGAAATGGAGGTTGATTATCACTTAGGTCACTTGGACAGCATGGAAAACCCACTGACAAGGGGATAATTCAAGCTCAGAAGTCTTCACCTTTAAAGAAAAACAATTTAGAAAACATAGGTTGAAGCATGTTTTGTGCTTGTTTGGGTTTTCTCCCATGACCTGAATCACTGCAGTTGTGTAGACTTGGCCCCAAAGTGGTGGACATGCACTGGAACATGATGAGGAGGGGGCTTCAGGGAGGAAGCAGGAGAAGCAGCCCAGGCCCAGCCCTGCTGGGGAAGGGACAGGGGAGAAAAGCGACTTTGTCCTTTGGTGCCTCTTGTCTCCACTCTTCCTCATGTTTTCCCATGTGTGTGTGCGTGTCTGTGTACGTGCACGTCTGTGTATGTGCGTGTCTGTGTATGTGCACGTCTGTGTATGTGCGTGTCTGTGTATGTGCACGTCTGTGTATGTGCGTGTCTGTGTATATGTGTTTGTACAGGAAAAGAAGCATATACATAACACGTACTTTAGAATGACTTCAGGTGACTGTGTTTTCTTTTCTGGCGTGGGTGGGAAGGATGCATAGAACCAGGGACAGCATTATCTCCAGTGTCCTTTATGTGTCGTTAATGGACTGCAGGCATTGGTGTGGCAGATATATTCCAAGGCAAGAGCCTTTTACGGACCTTGGAATAGCAATAACTCATGTTACACAGTGCTGTATGCCTCAGTGGATTCACATCATGCCCTGTGTGTGAGGACCTACAAGACAGGTATGATTTCCCCCATTTTACAGATTAGGAGACTGAGCCTCAGGGAGGTTGTAATCGGTGATTGAACTAAACTAGGATTTTGCTCTCTCAGTTCCTCATTCGCTCTCCCTCTATCACACCATTCTCCTTAACCCCACCCCAAACTCCTTGTTCTGTTTATGTAAGCCTCTCATTCAAACAGAAGCACATGGGGATTTCTGAACCCATGCACTCTGGTTGCTTTTTATTGTCTACATCCATACTTGCCGTCCAAACTGTAAAACATGCCTCGCCTCCCTCTGCAAGTGACCATTTCCACCAAGGAAAGGGTGTGTGATCCAAGCAAGAGGATGTAGCTGGCTGGCTTCCTTCTGCTCTCAGGCCTCCACATTCAGCATCACTCTTACTCCTCAGCAATCTAATTCTCTTCTGGCCAGGGCCCCTGGGCATTTGACTGACCATTGGGTACCAGGATCCTCACTGTGTTGTCATGTCTTTATGACCTTTCCTGTTTACTATAACATTGTACGTTCCCCTTATTCCATTCCGTTAGTGTCAGCGGTTCCCATACATTAGCATACTTAAGAAATTTCTGGGGATGCTTGTTAAAATGCAGACTCTTGGGCCTTGAGATTATGAATCAGTGCTCCGAGGGCAGGGTCCAGGCATTTATACCTCAACCCCTCATTTTGATGCAGCTGGTCTGAGGGGGACAATTTGAGAAACAAAGATGGCTTAGGCTTCATTCTCTGCTAGGGGAGCGGATCTGAAAAATGTGACACTCAGATGTGAGTGAGTGTGATAATCCATTACTGTGTTGCTTTTGAAGAGCAGGTATAAAAGGCAATATGATGTCCTGGTTAATAGCATGGAGGCTGGGCTCGAATCTCTGCTCCTCAGGGTTATCTCATCTAAACTACTAAACCTCTTTGTGCCTAAGTTTCTTATCTGTAAGATGTGGTATGATAGTACCTACATCTTAGGGTTGTTGTCTGGGCATGAGTTAATTTATGCAAAACATTTAGGGCAGTGCCTGCTACATCAGGAGCTACATCAGGTGCTCTGGCCCAGGTGCCTCAACCAGAAGTGGAGAGGTGTCAGGGACGTCAGTAACAGTATTGGGAAGATGGAAAAGATATTTTGGAAAAGGAGAACCTTTTGGCATTCCTGAAATCGTTCCATGTCAGTGACTGCTCATTTTGTATTCTGCCATTAAGCAAGCAAGAAGGATGAGTTCATCTCTAGCGAGTCAATGAGGCTTCTGGAGTTTATTACCATGAGGCACACAGTGACCCAATGTACCCCAGGGAGATGATGCCCCAGCTGATGAGTGCACAGATGTGTCAGAGAAAGTTGCCCTGACATTCCACATAAGCCACTCTCTTTGCTTTGGATTAATTCCTTTTCATCTTATTCCTCCTTTCCTTTTGTTTGAAGGCAACCATCGGGTTTCTCCATCTTTTGCTCTTCTTAGGAGGGAGTATGAGTTTTCCTGGGGTTTGTATTACTTTGAAAATTTAAGCTAAATCTTCCTACACTGATAACAAAGATACCTGTTTCTAGTTCATATCCTGTTATGCATTGAATTATGTCCCTTTTGACAAGTTCTGTTGAAATACTAATCCCCAGACACTCAGGATGTGACTTTATTTGGATATAGGGTCATTGCAGATGTAGTTAGTGAAGATGAGGTCATACTGGAGTAGGGTGGACCCCTCATCAAATATGACTGGCGTCCTTATACGAAGATGGCCATATGCAAACACACAGGCAGAAGGCCATTAACGATGGAGGCAGAGTGGAGTTATGTAGCTGCAATCCACAGAATGCCAAAGATTGCCAGCAAACCACCAGAACCTAGGAGAGACAAGGAAGGCCTTCCCTCTAGTCTTCAGGAAAAGCATGGCCTTGCTGACACCTTGATTTTGGACCTCTAGCTTCCAGAATCATGAAATTTGTCCCCAAGAAATTTCTATAGCTATAGGCCATCCAGTTTGTAATGCTTTGTTAGGGAAGCCCTAGAAAATGCACACACATTCCCTTAGAAGTCACCAAAATGATCCTCAGGGATAGGATTTGGGATTTCTGGCATATTGTTTTTTATGGGGTTCCCACGTGGGAACCTAAAACTGCACTGCAGACCAGCTGTCTGTGAGCAGTCTGAGGGAACCCGGAGCCATCGCTTGCATCCACATGGCCTCACGTGTTCATTACCACAAAAAACATCTAGTGGCAGCTGGCTCAGTATAAAGCAGGCTCTACATATCTTGATTCTTTTTTGTCCTCTGGTGTCAATTTGGTAGCACTTGTTGATGTTGAGTGTTACCAAACAAGTGACATTGAACAGCGAACAGTATAAAAATAGGCCACAGAAGGGCCAGCGATAGCATGGATACTGGGTGATTAGTTAGTGAACTTGAACAGAGAGGAGGGACAACTCAGTGTTTGCCATCTTTGAGGAGAAAGAACCACAACCCCTCCAAGTGTTGAAAGTTCTGTCCCAGATAGAAAAATCCTACCTTGTTTAATGTATGAAAATCTTATTTTATCCAAACATGCAATTATAGGGATTCATCCAGAAGCCTGGTTTCCTTGCTAAATTCTGTGTTTACACTTGGGAGTTTGTTATTCTTCAACCTTCTGGGGGTGTCATGGGACAAATCTGAATGATTACCACACGAAAGAAAATAAAAGCTCTTTCTTTTCTATCAAAGACACAAGAAACGGAAATGTCATCATTTTCAGGCTATCCATTGGTCTGCGTGCACATTTGTTTGAACTAGAGCTTTTTAAACACCATTAGCATCTTTTCAGTTTCTACAATACACTTCCTCATGGCGGAGGTTGTTTCCTACTATTCAGTTAAGTCAAACTAGGGTTACTAATAGCTTTCCTCTTACCTCATTGCTGGAATATTTTTTCCTCCAGTGCTTCTAGTTCGTTTACTAAACACACAGAAAATGAATGAAATAAATCTCTGCAGGTTTGAACATTGCTTGGCAAGTGAGGAAAAAGATATACACTAGGGTTCTTGCAAAGTCTAGGCAAGGATAATCACAGCTCATTATACAGAATTGTTTGATACGCTGTATAATGTGGCTGTCAAGATGCAGTCCCCTTGGCCGGGCGCGGTGGCTCAAGCCTGTAATCCCAGCACTTTGGGAGGCCGAGGCGGGCGGATCACAAGGTCAGGAGATCGAGACCACAGTGAAACCCCGTCTCTACTAAAAATACAAAAAATTAGCCGGGCGCGGTGGCGGGCGCCTGTAGTCCCAGCTACTCAGGAGGCTGAGGCAGGAGAATGGCGGGAACCCGGGAGGCGGAGCTTGCAGTGAGCCGAGATCGCGCCACTGCACTCCAGCCTGGGCAACAGCGTGAGACTCCGTCTCAAAAAAAAAAAAAAAAAAAAAAGATGCAGTCCCCAACCTCTACAACAGGGTTTTTCTACCTGGACACCATTAACATTTTGGGTCCAATGATTCTTCGATACTGGAGTGTGGGTGGGGGTACTGACCTGTGCACTGTAGGATGATTATAAGCATCCCTGTTTCTCTACCCAAGTAGAGCCAGAAGCATCCCCCAAATTCTGACAATGAAAACTATCTCCAGACAATGCCAAATATCCCCTGGAAGGGAAGAAAAAAAACTTTCCCTTGATTGAGATATACTGCTCTAGAAAATCAGAATACAATGTAATAAGATACAACTTGAAGTTGAGAAATATTTCTAGCCTAGAATGCTTGTTTATTTATTGCAGGCACTTTTGGCTTGTTGTACTGTGACTTTGTGAGTTCATTCATTCATTTACCCAATATTTATGAAGCATCTACGTTTTGAGGATAGAGTAAGTGAAATGAGGAAACAGGACCAGGACAAGGTCAATGAGCTGGCCATGGGTAACTGACCGATAAAATAGAGACCGCCTCTGGCTTCTCAGGCTCACTCAGGAATCATTACCAAGGAGGGGTGTGGTGCACTGTCTTACTTTTAACGTAATAGAGGAAGTCATTTTCGTACTTGCCTCTCTGAATCACTAACCCCTAGAATTCAGACTGGAATCTTGAGTATATCTCGCAGAACAATTCCCCAAACCCTTTTCTACATCAAGGACTCCCCATTTCCTGTTGATTTTGCCTGGAGCACTCCTTCAGCACTCTGCACTTGGCTCACTTTGCGTTCTTCATAATGTTTTAACCTAAATGTTTTCTTCTTCAATGACTTCTTTCTAGCCCCCTCCTACTTTTCTCACCTGGACCTTTTATTTTATTTTATTTTTTCATCTAGCCTATCACGTCCTTATTTAATGGAGTGTGTGTGTATCTGTGTGTGTGGTTATTATTTCTGATACTAGACTCTAAGCTCCCCGGAACGTAGTAGGTACTAAATTGATATCTGTTGAATAAATGAATGAATTAGTGAATACTGCTATTTAGTAAGTTATATTTTTCTCTTTCTCCTGTTTGCAAGAACATGAACCTGATAAAATCTCCCAGGGAAAGGAGAATTCTGAATGTGTTATTATCTGGCGTAAGAATTAGTAATTGCTTTCACTGATTGAATTTATTTATTCTAATCCAGGCATACTTTTGGTAAAAAGGTGAACCAAATGGAAGACAAATTAATTCAGTTTTTGCTTATCATGAAATCTGAGTTAAAACCTACAGGTTATGGCATAGCTCTACCCATGGAGATGATGATTTCCTTAAGAAGGTTTAGGTGGTCTGGAATTCAAATGCCTTCATGTTTACCTTCAGAATCATATGGCTGGGGTGTTAAGTGATGGAATTAAAATCATGCAGGGGCCTAAATGCTAACGTTTATATGGGTCAGAGAGAAACAAACTCTTTACAGCTGAGTAATAGGAAAATTTGACTGTGAGTAATAGAGTTTCTGCCCTGTAGCTCTTAGTCATCTGATCCGATTGCTCACAGATGGGCTGTCAAAAACAACAACAACAACAACAAAAACTGTAGAAATGGGGCCATGAGAACTAGGTGAATCTGACAACTGTCAGCACTCAGAAAGTCTGAGCACTTTTTATTTAGCTAGATCTTCTTAAGACCACTGCTCTAACTAAAGTTGCAAGTAATTATGCACTTCTCTGTCATGTGAACTAAGATGAATTGGCTGGTTGCAAAAACAAACAAACAAACAAACAAAAAAACCCAGAAAACTTAAAAAACAAAAACCTGAAAGTTTGTAGCCCACTTTGGAAATGATTTTCTGATCCATCTGAGAACACATACAAACAATTTTGCCGCAAGGATGATAGAGGGAAGACCACAGAGCTCTGAGCCCAGATCAGAACAGGAAATGAACTCCAGCTCTTGATCTTCTTCAGTACCAAATATTTATTTGTGGTCCATTTGCATTCAGCACGCCATCGGTTGATAGCTCAGTATTTCAAAGATGATTTAATTAATACCACAGTCTGAATATCGACAGTGAGGATGCCAACTGGTAAAACCTAGGAAGAGGGTAATAAAAATACTACGGATGAGAGGTTTTCCACTGTCTCTTTGTGTGGGCTTTCTGCACTCTTACAGGCTTTGCCTCTTGTATGAATACTGGTCAACTGGAATCGCAGAATTTTATAAATAAAGGCAACTTAGACACTGTCTGCTTCTACCTCTTGATTTGAAGAAACTGCTGTCCAGAGTGTAAGTGCCTTTTCCAAGGCCCAATATAACCCTGGAGGTCCATGTTCAAGAAAGGACTGGAATTCAGTCCTTTATTCTGAGGCTCAGTTTCCTTATCTGCTCTGAGGAGTGACCAGTATCTTCTCAGTAACTTAAGGTCTCTTTTCTGTGCCAGGAGCTGGAGAAAGAATGATGTCTGCCTGTCCCTGGGCCCTGGGAAGATCTCTGAGGTCACTGGCACTTTGGGAATTTTGCTGCATGATTTGGAAAAAAACTAGTGCATGTTGTCAGCTTCATTCCTAGTATGTCTAAGCCATGAACTCAGGTGGGAAAAGGGGGAAGGGGATGATACTCTGGTGTTCTAACTGGCTAAGCTTCCTCTTAGGAAGAATTAAAAATAAACAGGCAAAGGAAAGGAAGGAACCACAGAGCTGGATTACATAAGTGATATGAGATTTGTGCTATATACAAAGCATATCTCATGCAGTTGCTAAAGCAGTGTGCAAGAAAGAATTTTTTTGTAATAGAAATTTGAGTGACAAATATTGTATTCCAATAAAAATGCCAAGGACCTCCCCAAATGAGGACCTAGTGAAATGACAACTACCCCACTGTGGCCCTGAAGGTCCTGAAAGTCTTGTCATGATAGTGTTTTATTATTAAAACATTCTGAGAGTCTAAACCAGACCCAATTCTCACTATACATTAGCAGCACCTGAGAACCTTAAGAAAAGAATACAGGATTCTGGGCCCCACCATAGACCAATTAAATCAGAATTTCTAGAACTAGGGTGTTTAAAACAGTGTTTTTAAATGTTCTGCAGATGATTTGCAGCCAGGGTGAAGAACCACTGGCCTAAATTCACAGAACAGCCAGCTTTTGCAGAGGCCACACTCTTTCATGAGTTTCTATCACAATAGGGGTTTATACAAGCTGCAAAACTGTGTGAATATGCAATGTGTAGGAGGGAGTGGATGGGCAGGCTTGCCATACAGATAATGCTTCATGCTGACCTTTTGGTATATACAATGCATGCATTTTGCAGTGTTCTATTTTTCAATGTTTACCACTTGCATTTTCAGCCACTGATTGAAACAATGCCACATCAATTCCTCTTTGCCTCTAAACAAACGAGGTATCCTGCTGGCATAGGGGAAAGTGTTCATGTGTATGTCTATGTTTAACTATGAGCTGTGTGTGAAGGCTGTTTTGCACCACACTATAATGGTAGAGGCAGAAGGATTTGAGAAGTTATATAGACAAAGAATTTAACACATGACCATTACAAAATAACCTCTGGTGACACATTCCTGGGATTAGCCACTCTTATTACTTGGAAGTTCTCTCATGTCACCTAACACTTTTTTTTCTTTTCTTTTCTTTTCTTTTTTTTTTTTTTTTTGAGACAGCGTCTCACTCTGTCGCCCAGGCTGACATGCAGTGGCACAATCATGGCTCACTGCAGCCTCGACTTCCTGGGCTCAAGCAATCTTCCCACCTCTCAACCCCCCAAGTAGCTGGGACTACAGGTGCATGCCATCATGCCCGGCTAATCTTTGTATTTTTTGTAGAGATGAGGTTTCATCATGTTGTCCAGGCTGGTCTCAAGCTTCTGGGCTCAAGCCATCTATCTGCCTTGGCCTCCCAAAGTGCTGGGATTATAGGAGTGAGCCTCCATGCTCAGCCTACCTAACACTTTTCTAAATAAAAAGCTAAGTGTGCTAGCCTTCCCTCTTATTTCTTATCTTGAATGGTGATTGCGTCTGAGCAGTGCTTTTCTTGTAAGTCTCATACTAACCTGACAATAACCAAAGATAATTGCCATTCCATGTTTCCTTCTAACCCTTCCAATAAATCACCTACACGAAACAGTCCCTCCTGAGCCTTACCTGGGGTTTCTTCTTGGCTCCTTATTCCTTTTGCTCTTTCCTAGGGCTTCTCCAGAATCTCTACCTCCCTCTTAAGATCAAAGCAGGAACCTATTCTGAATGAGTCTGACCAATAGCAGATGACGTAGAGAATCTTGTATGTGACACGACTTTAAATATTTCACTGTGCTTCTTTTAAATTATTATTATAATTATTTATATGCTTATTTTTCAGACCTAATTTGAGTCACCACTTACTCAAGGAGCTATGGCATGTGGATTCACCTATGGGTGTGTTTATAATAGTGACTCAGCCTGGAGACCTTGGCCCCTTGGGGCTGTGGAATTATTACAAGGGGAGTTTCCATATCCATTATACTCACCAGGCACCTTGGTTTTCCACATCACAGGCTCCCACAAAAATGACAACCCTATTCTGGTCTCTTCTTATTTTTATATGCTTACCTATTTGTTGCCTACTTAATATATCTGTTTTATTTCAAGTCTTTTAACATCATCTTACTTTGTATTGAACTTTATCTTATTTTTATGGGCTATTGTAATTTGTCTAAGTCACTTTGCTATTATTTTTATCATAAATGTTAACAAGGTCATTTTAATTGGTGTCATTTTTAAGTTGAGAGTCCTCTTAGCTTGTTCACGCAAGTTTCTGATAAAATATTAAGTGTGCTATGACTGTGGTTCTGGCTGTATGTTAGATACCAAGTTACATCCCTAATCCACAATGCATTTCATCACTCTTTTTTGATGGCTACTTCCTAGTTATATCTATTCTCAACTGAATAACGATCCTGGTATTTTATACTTAGCCAGTTGATAGGAAGGCTATTTGGGGTAAAATTGAAGAGTCTTATATTATTACAGTAAAATCATCTTTTATTATAGGAGACAAAAGAAGGAAACATATCTGGGAAAAGAGCTGATGTTCATTTCACTTGGCACAGACACCAATAATGGAATTAATGGTGTCTGACTCTTTCAGAGTCATTAATGTGTTGTTATTGTTGTTGTTTTTTTTTATCTTTTTCCTGAAAAGAGATCTGAGATCTATGAGAAACCACTTCTGAGGCAAAGAGAAATTTCTGCGCTATTGGAATAGTGGGCTAACAGTTATCACCTCCCAGCACACAAAATCTCAGAGCTCTGTGTACTTGAATGTAGAAGTAGTAAAGCCAAAGAGAAGGAAGCAGAGGCTTGGGTTTCTCAAACCTGTGGCTTCATCCAGGGATGGGAGGTTTTGGATTTTTCTTTCGGGCCATTCCCTGATCTAGTCATTCCTCTCAATCTTTCCATAGTGTGGGGATAGATGGGGGATTCAACAGGCAATCCTTTCACCCCTCCCTTGCCAGGGGAGTTCTCCTGTGGCCAGAGACCCAGGCCCCCAGCCTACACACTCTTAAGGACAATGCCAAACAGCAGCTGATGGTATATTTTGGCATTCTGGGAATTTCCCTGTCCTGTCTGCCAGACACCTAGGAGATTAGTCTGATCCTCCATGACCCCAGGAGATCATCTTGATGCCACAGCTTGCTTACTGGAAGGTTTAGGAGAGATGTATTTGTGTCCTCCTAAACCTGGAGATTTAAAAAAACTCTAAATAACAAATATTTTAAATATATACACATATTAGAATTCATTTTCTCTTTACCTAAGTAAACAGACTAAATGTTTTTGAATTTATTTATTAAGTTCTTGAATTTTTTTTTTTTCCAACAAGGTTTTCAAATACAGCTAATAGGGACAAAAGTGGCAAAGGAAGAAAGACACTCAATTATGTAATCCTACTGTGTCTTTTCATTCAAAACACACATTAACTTACTTTAAAAAGAATTTCAGAGTGGCAACTGAATTCGGCATCTATTTTCTGACGTCTGACTCTGCATGGGGGCACTGGGCAGCTACAGAGGTGAGGGTGCCATTGCTCTGCTTTGAAGGACACAGGCACAAAGCGTGGAGAGAAGGAAGGGAGAGGAGAGAGGACACTGAGGGACAGTGAAGCAGAATGGTTGGAAGGCTTCGATGAATGCTACAGCAGAGATAAAAACAAAGGATGGTGGGGGCAAGGAGAAGAGATGGCTGATTCTGAGAAGGCCCAGATGTCAGAGGAAAGCTCCAGCAGATGAGTGAGGTCTGTCAGGCAGGCTGTGGTGTGGCAGCACTCACAACGTGCTCCGTGCCTGGTGCAGGGCTGGTGCTTCCCAAATATTGGTTGAATGCCTGATACGGTTTGGCTGTGTCCCCACCCAAATCTCATCTTGAATTGTAGTTCCCATAATTTTCCCATTTTGTGGGAGATGACTGAATCATGGGGGCGGTTTCCCCCATACTGTTCTTGTGGTAGTGAATAGGTCCCATGAAATCTGATGCTTTTATAAGGGGTTTCGCCCCTTTTGCTTGGTTCTCAATTCTCTCTTGCCTGCCACCATATAAGATGTGCCTTTCACCTTCCACCATGATTGTGAAGCCTCCCCAGGCATGTGGAACTGTGAGTCCATTAAACCTCTTTTTTAAAATAAATCACCCAGTCCCAGGTATGTCTTTATCTGCAGAGTGAAAACAGACTAATACAATGCCCTTTCTGGGACAGTACATTATATGAGAATGACTCTTATTCCTAGCTTTAGACCTAAAGAAATAGAGGGACGTACCCAAAATAGTTTGGTGAATTTGTGGTTATTAACTGTTTTAGATAATTTCTCTTCCTACTAAAAAGCCTCATTCTCAAGAACAAGCAAGGAAGAGAGAACTGTAAAGCTAACCAAAATAATTAGTGGTGAAATCTAATGAATGCAATTCCACTTTCTTGATATATTTTGGTATGCCCATTTCCAGCCATATTATTACTTCTAAGAAGATAGAAAAGATACACAGTGAACCATGATTGCTGATACTTTTTTTTTTTTTTTTTTTTTTTGAGATGGAGTCTTGCTCTATCGCCCAGGCTGGAGTGCCGTGGCCGAATCTCGGCTCACTGCAAGCTCCGCCTCCCGGGTTCAAGCAATTCTCCTGCCTCAGCCTCCCCAGTAGCTGGGACTACAGGCGCCCGCCACCTCGCCTGGCTAGTTTTTTTTTTTTTTTTTGTATTTTTTAGTAGAGACGTAGTTTCACCGTGTTAGCCAGGATGGTCTCGATCTCCTGACCTCGTGATCCGCCCGTCTCGGCCTCCCAAAGTGGCTGAGACATTTTAATTGTTCTTCTTAGAGACTAATGGTGCCTTGTAAAATGCACTATTAAATCTGTTTCTTCCTTCTGGCATTTGTTTTTGAGAACAAATATGTAATTACTAGGGAGGAAGTCTCAGAGAAACGATTTGCCATATTCCATAGGCATTTCTCCTACCAACATAAAACTCAGGTTTTTCTCAATTGTTTCCTGCTTTTACAATGTATTGGTGTGGTCCCACAAATGTCTGTAGAAATTGAATGGGCAAATTGAGAACCTTAAAAGGAGCTGTTTAGTGCAAAGTACCTGTCAGGACCTGCTTCCTTTCCTGGTGCTTACCCCTCCCCATATATCCAGACAGGATCAGCCCACCCCAGGGGCTCTGGCCAACTTGGGTGATCAGGGGCACTTTAAAGACTTAAGTGATTCAACCTTAGCCCGCACTGCAATGTGTCTGGTTCTATTTCTAGTCACTGGAAGTTCTACTCTGGCCACGTGTGCCCTTTGTACCCCATTTCTGGTCTTTGGGGCTTAATCCTCCCTGCCCAGCATCCACATTCCTTGAAGCCTGGGGTTTTACATTGGTCCTTCTCCTTCCTCAAACCACCTGCCAAGATCGAGGGTCTGATCCTAGAACCTCAGACCTGTTACTCCCAATAGAGATCATGTCTGGAATCGCCATAAGCTGCTCACCTAGTGTGAGGACACCGTGATCTCTTTCCATACTGTGGCCACACCAATGGCTTCTGGGATCATGACTTATTACAGAGAGGCACTGGAGGACAGTGGTTAAGAATCTGGGCTTTGGAGTTTCACTACCTGGGTTCAAACCCTAACTCTACCACTTCCTGCCTGTGTTATTCTGGCAATCTGCTGAGCCTGAGTTTCCTTACCTACAAAAGGAATATGATGGTGATAATAATAGTACCCATCTCATAGGGCCATTGGAGCTGTCAGTAAAATGATCTTTGTCACCCAGTCAGCCTATAGGAAGTGCTGGAAGAAGCACCCCATCTCCTGTCTCACTCCCACTTGCACAACCCCCCTTGTTTGCCCCATTGCACCGACAGCCCTTTAAAGGGACTATCTCATCAGATATGGTTCTGCTGAATGCAGAATGCAGCTTTTCAAAACTTCGCTTTTAAATTGCTGTGAGACAGAATATTAAGCACATACACACACCCTCAAAAGTTATTTAAGTCTTCTTGAAAGTAAGACTTTTAGACTTATTTAAGTCTTTTGGTTTTTTAATTGCCAGCACAGCTAATGATGATTAAGAGGAAATGGTTGTGTCTTTAGGAATATGTACTTCCCCTGCCATGAAATAATGACCAACAAGAGACATGACTCCCTTTTTAATGGCCTTTTTTTCTGGCCTAAAAAGCCATCTGTGGGTCACTGTGGCCTACAAAGAGACAAATGCCTTTGCTGGACAAGGAAGGCCCTGCTGATCTGGCTTCTGCTACTATCCCTGGCTCTGGCCACACTGATCCACTGCTGGTGCCCAGAACGGGCCAGGACCCCTCAAGGCTCTGGTTGCTCCTGCAGCTCCCTCTGCTGGGACCCTGTTCCTGGTGAACATACATTCGGCTTTGGAGACCGCTGAGAACTCTCTTCTTTGTGCTTGACTGTGGCCTGTCCTTTGGTTACATGACCTCACTCAGGTTTGTTTACAGGTCTGTTTCCCCACTAAGCCCTAAACTCTTTGGGGACAAGGGCTATAATTTAACTACCCAGTCCATGTCTGAGCCTGATTGGGTCATCACACATGGAAGCACCATGCACAGAAATGGTTGTTGGGAGTTGTGGAGCTGGGATATGAGATATCACGGCCCAGTCCAGCATGAAGCAGGTGGCAGGACGGGGAGAAGGGTGCTCATGTTATTTTCTTTTCCTTTGCTTTTTGTCCCCCAATCTCCTCCTTTGTCACTGCTTGGGCTCGGCTTCTTTTCATTAGTCATTGCAAATAAGAAAATGTAGTTGTGTTTGACATCTGCACCATGCATGAGATGACCCACTGCCATATCTAGACACTACTTACCTTTTCACATAGAGTCATCACAACATCCTTGCTGGGATCAGGAGAAGTTTATAAATTGAATGTAGCTTTTTAAAACATCACCTTTAAATTGCTATGAGATAGAATATTAAGCACATATGTATAACATCAAAACTTAAGTCTCTTTGAAAGTAAAATCTTCTGGTTCTTAATGGCCAGCACAACTAATGATGGTTAAAGGGAAACTCAGTTGTGTTTTTAGGAATATGTGCTTCCCCTGCCATGAAATAATGACCAAAAAGAGACATCTTCTCAAGGTTCAATAAAGAAAACAAGATGTATTTCATATCTGAAACACCAACATAGTTCCCATGAAAGGCAGGAAATTTGTATTCTGTGCAGGTGTAATTCTGTTCTATCAACTAATTCCCTTGGTAGTTGCATAGCCTGTGGATCATGCAGATTTCCTTTAAGGCAAAATTAAAAACACTTCCCCCACCCTAAACAATGGTTTATGTGCAAGCATGCCACTTTATGTTTCCTGGACTAACTGAAAAATAGTTTAAACTATTTTAAACATTTACATCTTTTACTGAGTAGCTGAGAAAATATGTGATGGAAGGATGTCAGTTTCATTAAACCTGTGTTTCAGAGAAAGAAAGGTCTGAGGGTTGAGTAGATTGGAACATAAGGGATCCTCTTTTAAGTTAGGGTGCAGTTTGACGGGTGTGATAAAAGGCAGCAGATGGGTGACATTAGAGAAAGGAGTCAGGGAAAGGCCTGACATGCCTGGAATGTAGAAATTTTGCCTAGTCTGCTAGAAAATAGTGTGAATAGGGACTTCCAGTAGATTCCAGGTATAGGAATCAGAGACAGGCCATTGCCAATTCATTTGTGACAATATTGTTTTTTTTTTTCCAAATGGGACATTTCTGAGCATGCCTGGATGCTATTACTTGGGGCTGAGTAGTGCTGGATAGTCTGTATGAGACAACCTAGAACATATGGTCACCCCATTCCTAGGTCACCCGGAGGCTCTAAGCTTGCAGTTGGCTTTAAGCCCAAGTAGCCTGAAGGGATGGAGAACCATTGAGCAAGTTGATTTGGGAGCCCTCCGTGGTGTTTCAAAACTCTCTGGCAGGGTTTTAAACGGCCTGACCTGCAAGTATTCTACTGGCAGGGAAAACATCTACGACTTTGCTGTGTATCTTATTTGCTCTCTTCAGGTAGAATCAACCAGGGTGTGTATCTTTAAGCCAACCTTGGGTACAGTCATTTTTAAATCTGAGTTCACAGTGTAATCATTTGAAGAATGATCATTTGAAACTCTGAAAAATACAGACACTCAGGCTCCACCTCTAGATATTCAAATATAATATATATGGTGGGTCCAAGAATCTGTATTTGTAAACATTCATCTGATTATTTTGGCACCTAGTCAAATTTGATGGTTCTTTCGGGTTTATCAAGAGGCTATGGGGTTTTAAAAAGGCTGCAAATTTCAATTTTTATTTTTACTTTCTTGTGATGGAGTCTCACTCTATTGCCCAGGCGGGAGTGCAGTGGCGTGATCTTGGCACACTGTAACTTCTGCCTCCCGGGTTCAAGCAATTCTTGTGCCTCAGTCACCAAAGTAGCTGGGACTACAGGTGCATGCCACCATGCCCGACTAATCTTTTGTATTTTTAGTAGAGACAGGGTTTCACCATGTTGGCCAGGCTAGTCTCAAACTCCTGACCTCAGGTGATCCACCTGCCTTGGCCTCCCAATCAGTGTTTCAATAGGAGGATTAGAAGTTGAGAGCCAATATGTGAGGAGAGGATATTAGAGAGGAATTGAAGAATTTTCTACAATTTAATTACAATTTTTTATGAGACCAAAACAGAAGCAAATTGCCTAAAAATATATGTTCCTATTTTGCCTTGTTTATTTTTCCAGAAACAATTTGAAGATTTATAAATGAGGTGCTGTTTTGACCAAAGATATAAAGATATAAGATTTTAACAGACAGTAGAATTTGGTAAAGGAACCCAGCAAAAGTTTGTGAAAGAATCTGCATAAAGAAAGTCAAGGAGATAGCTACAAACTCTATGGGAGCAGCATTTATATCCTGGCTAAAACAATTAGCCGGGAATTGTGGCACATCCCTGTGGTCCCAGTTACTCAGGAGTTGCTTGAGCCCAGGAGGTTGAGGCTACAGTGAACTGTGATTGTGCCATTGCACTCCAGCCTGGGCAACAGAGCAAGATTTTGTCTCGAAATAAATAAATAAATAAATAAATAAATAAATAAATAAATAAATAAATGAATAAAGCAAAGAAACACAAAATAGTTTGCCCAAAATATTTTTGGGGCATTCATTTTATTTTATTTTATTTTTTGAGACAGAGTCTCGCTCTGTCGCCAGGCTAGAGTGCAGTGGCTGATCTCGGCTCACTGCACTCTCGGCCTCCCAGGTTCAAGCCATTCTCCTGCCTCAGCCTCCCAAGTAGCTGGGATTGCAAACACATGCTATCACACCCAACTAATTTTTGTATTTTCAGTAGAGAAGGGGTTTCACCATGTCGGCCAGGATGATCTCGATCTCCTAACCTCATGATCCACCCATCTTGGCCTCCCAAAGTGCTGGGATTACACGAGTGAGTCACTGTACCCGGCCTTTTTTGGGGCATTGATTTACTGCTTTTAGACAAACAATTTTGCTCCCTATGTATAAGCTCAAATCTCGGGGACTACTGAGGAAGATAAATCTGTGGGCCTAATATCTTCGATCCCTTCTTCCTCCTTGGTGTCCAGTGGGACTAGAATGCTTTCTAGTTGAAAGAGATCATGAAAGCATTAGGCCATTATGCTGAAACCACACCTGATCTGATTACTTCATGCATGCCTTTTGTCGACTGCTAAAAAATAATAATTTTGTATCAGTCTCTACTTTAGAATCACCACATTCAAGTTTTAGAGAAGAAAGTTACAAAAGTTGCAAATATATTTTTTCTAATTTTGTCACAATCCTCTTTCACTACCACAGGTTGCCTCTGAGCATCTATGTGTTAGGCATAACTTCTAGGGTCTGAGGGCATCTTTTTTAGAAAGTTGTTTTAAAAGAAGTATAGTTTGCAAATGTTTTTCTCTAGGGCCTCAGATTATGGTAAAGAAGATAACAAATATGCAAGGTCTCCAGGGTGTGGAAGAAGAGTGTGTGTATCTTGGAATAAACCATCTTTGTGTGAAGACAGCAGCCCTGAACTTTCCTCACAGCCAGGAGGGGTCATGGAAGGTCCAGCTTCACAGGTGAGTGCACATAGCCCTATCCTCCTAGGGACCAGCTCTTTCTGGTCATTCCATCACAGAGAATTATGTTTAAAAGTAGGGCAAACTAAAAAGCAGTTTCATTTGGAATATGAAGTGTCTGTTATTTTATGGACTTGAGTGGGCAGGATACATAAACAGGTGGTTTTTCAAATTACTGGACTTTCCAGATGCTGCTCACTATTGCAGCTGTTCCTACTTTCAACCCCTTAAAAGTGAAGCCAACCCTGCCATTAATTGAAAGAATGTCCCACATCATGAAGCTTTTCATAATTCAAGGGTACTTGGTGTACCTTGCCTTAAATTTTAATAAATAATGTGAAATCATATACAGTTAAAACCAAAGTTTTTTGATTGCAGTTAATAGATGGAGGAGGGAAAAGACTCTTTTAGTAAGCATTTAAAATGTATATAATTTTGGGCTGAACTTGAAAGCATTTCATATGCTTAAGAAGGAATAATAGCCGCCATTTTAGTATCATCCTTTGCTCAGTATTCTGAGAACAATTTCCCACTGAAGATGATCATAATACAATTTTATGAGCTGAGGATTCTGAATTCCATGCATGACTTCATACATGGTAGAATATCAATCACTAACTTGTGAAGCTATCTCCTAAACAAACATACAAGCAAAACTAATACTAATGCGAACAGAAAAAGATATTAACGTGGTGCTAAGTGCTTTGACAGAGTCTGATCTTTTAAATTTTATGCTTTGATTAGATGTATATCAAATAAACAATAATTTTATAAGTGACTGTTATACTGATATTAATCACCAATTGCTCTAGAATGCTTTCTAGTTGAAAGGGATCACGGAGGTATTGAGCCATTGTATTGATACCAGAACTGATCTGATTATCATGTGCTTGCATTTTCTTGACTGTTAAAGACAAATTTGTAGGCCGGGCGCGGTGGCTCAAGCCTGTAATCCCAGCACTTTGGGAGGCCGAGACGGGCGGATCACGAGGTCAGGAGATCGAGACCATCCTGGCTAACACGGTGAAACCCCTTCTCTACTAAAAAAATACAAAAAAACTAGCCGGGCAAGGTGGCAGGCGCCTGTAGTCCCAGCTACTGAGGAGGCTGAGGCAGGAGAATGGTGTAAACCCGGGAGGCGGAGCTTGCAGTGAGCTGAGATCCGGCCACTGCACTCCAGCCTGGGCGACAGAGCGAGGCTCCGTCTCAAAAAAAAAAAAAAAAAAAAAAAAAAGACAAATTTGTGTCTGTGCATATTTAAGAATCATTACATTCCAATTTTAGAAAAGCAAGTTATGAATGCATATTTCTGTTTTTCAACAAAGACCTCCTTTCAGATGTCCTGATTTGTCTCAGTGCTAACAGAATCATCTAAGCACATTTTTCATCTCATGACAATACTCCATGCTGAATCACATAATCTTATCTATTCTTCCTTAATGATACATTTCAAAATATTCATTTTGGGCAGTAACTATGTAAAAAGATGGATAACATTTTAAACTTGTTAGCGCTTAATTTCTATTAATATTACAAAAGAGGAATTGGAGGCCAGCCTGGTAACCATGATGATCCCTTCCAATTCTAAAATTCTGTCATTTTGTGCATGTATGGTTCGATCCCCAATGCCACTTTGCATTGTCCTCATTTCACGTCTGGACTATGATACAATTACATCTGAACTCTTTTCTGCTCAACTAGACTGGCTACTTTTCATTACCTTCTGTACCTTCACCAGAGTCATTTTACAAAAAGGCCACCTTCATTATACCACACTGATGCTTGCATTCATTCATGGCTGCCCACTGCTGACATGATGATGTCCAAAGTTATCATGAGTGCTGTATTTAGAGACTCTGCATTTTACTATGATCAGTCTTTTCACCTTTATCACCTACCACTCTGCCACATGAAATCTCAAATCCCAGTCTGACTGAGCTACTAAAACTCCCCTATGGGAGACATTCTTGTCTCCATGTCTGGCTCATTTAGAATGCCTTCCTGCGCTTCTGCCCCAGCCATTTGCAATCCATCTGTCCTCCATGACCCAACTCAAACTGTACCTCCTTCATAGCATTCTCCATTAAACCATCTGCAGCACATCCTCCTTCTCCAACTCTGCTATCCTTTCCATGACTGGGTCTCCCTAACACTTCATATTGATACCACTCCCTATTTAAAAATCTTTTGGTTATGCAATATTCAACACTACTGTATTTACTTTTGATTTCTTATCATATGTATTATATTTGGTCTATTTCCAAAATGATGAGAAGGCTTACAGTAGGGACCACATAAGACTGTATGCCAGTTAAAAGGAAAAGTGAAAATACAAAACCATATGTGGGAGAGAATAAGGAACATGAATTAATGAAACTTAAAATCCAGCTATAGATTTGAATCTGCTTCCTGGCAGTCAAGGCAAAAAAAAAAAAAAAAAAAAAAGGGAAAAAGGACCAATCAGTTTCCATGTAGCAGTGACTTACTACATTTTGGCTGTATGTGTGTATTTTTTTTATAAAAACTTTTTACCTGTATGCATGTTGTCTCACTAACTATAATCGTCTTTGTGATTGCTAGGATTTTTTGTAGGAATTACATAGCAAACCATCTAATCTAGCATATTGCATGGGTTTCATAAATAAATTAATTGATGGCTAATTTTATCAGAATTATAGATTTGAAGCTATTTTATTTATGTAGAAAATCAAAATAAGTACATAATAAACATGTGAATAACAATGCGAACAAAAGAAGGAGACAGAAATCTCAGAGGGAGAATGAAGGGTTTGAGTTTGTGACCACTTTAATTAAAGGAAATTTTAAAAAGTATTCACAAGCTACTTAACATTTTTGGGTAAATGTCTATATTTGGGTAAATTGTCTCATAATGTGGAGCAGCGAGCTTTTAGTAAGATGAGAAATGAATTTTATTGGAACTGGGTTGTATACTATAATATATGTCATTATTACTAGTAAATTAGGTGATAATGCTGCACCTTCTTGAAATATAAATTCATGCCACACATGAGTTTTCTTTCTTCTCCCTAAATAGCTGTTTCCTGGGAGGGAAAAATGCAAATTCAGCTGTTTTCTGGGACTACTGAAAGTTACTATGCAGATATACTATCCTGTTCTTCATACTTTACACTAGGGTTTCATTTCTTCTCTAGAGTTTTGTTATTGTTTTCTTTAACGTGGCAATGGGATGCTTTTACAATGTAGAGAACACCCTAATCTGGCACCGTCCAATAGAGATTTCTGTGCTGATGGAAATGTTCTATGTCTGTGCCACTAGCTTTACCTGTTGCATACTCACAGTGTGGCTAGTGTGACTAAGGGACTGAATTTTAAATTTTATGTGATATTAATTACTTGAAATTTAAATGGAAACACAAATGGCTAGTGATTACCATATTGGACAGAGCAGCTTTCACAGGGCTCCTTGCTTTCAGGACTAAGTTTTCCTTACTTCATTGGGTAACTTTAACAGTAGATTCCATTGGCCACTGTTTCTTTCTTATTATGTGAAGTTTTAAGCTACCATGCATTAGCAGTAAAGCTTTGGGTGCTTTTAAGAAGCACCCAAAATTATTGTCGTGATTTTTTTAAGAAGTCTACATTGTTGGCCAGGCGCAGTGGTTCACGCCTGTAATCCCAGCACTTTGGGAGGCTGAGACCAGTGGATCACTTGAGGTAAAGAGTTCAAGATCAGCCTGGCCAACATGGTGAAACCCAGTCTCCACTAAAAATACAAATACTAACCCAGCATGGTGGTGTGCATCTGTAGTCCCAGCTACTCAGGAGGCTGAGACAGAATTGCCTGAACCTGGGAGGTGGAGGTTGCAGTGATACAAGATCATGCCACTGCACTCCAGCCTGGGTGACAGAGTGAGACTCCATCTCAAAAAAATAAAAAAGAAAAAAATAAAAAGAAAAAATTAAAAAAGTCTATGTTGTCAAAAGTAAAATCTAGGGAAATTTATTATTTACTGTCATGGAAACCGGGAATCATCCCTGTTTCTGTCATTTTGTTTGTGCTTGGACTTGAGGACACATATTCATAAAATAGGAGTCTCCGTAAGATGTAGATAGGCTCCTGTTCATCGGCCAGGCACTCTCTGGGCAGAATTTGCATTTGTAGTTTTGGTGTCTCTCTGTAGGGCGTTCTCTGAAGTCCCCTCTATGCCAGGCATCTGAGTGAGACAGCCAAATGCTTTTCTAGGTGGATTTTTTGGTTTGACTGTCTTGTTTTGCTCACAGTTCTATGAGCAAGTAGTCAGGATTTGGTTTCTTTAGGCTAGCAGGAGCTCGCTCTAGCTTTTTCTTTTAATTTATTTAATTTGAGGATCCCCACACTTGCTCTTTGAAATGCTGTTTTGTAAACTGCTATTTCCTCCAAGCCTGTTATGTTTTTTTTCCATCTGTGTTGAAGTCTCTTTTCCCAGTGGGGCCTTTCTTTCTCAACTTAGTCATGCTATGTGTGGAGACCCACATCCACTCTGTTGGCCTCTCTGACTCATCCCGGGAGGTTCGCTTGCTCCAGGGAATCTCACTCACGGTGCAGTGGAACAACAGGGAGGATCCAGAGAAGCCAGCCCTCTCTGAAATCTGCCTCTTTTCCTGGCAACTCTCCTTCTTGTTCAAAGCTACATGAGAAGGGTAGGGGTGGGGGAAAGCACAAATATCCTCTCCCTTTAAGGTAATGTTTTTAGTAAATAGTTTTTTAGCAATTCTATTTTCTAGTTTGTAAGGTACTTTTGTTGCTGTTGCTTTTAAATATTCCATAATCCAGCTAGTCAAAAAAAGCGGCAAATGCTCCAATTTTCCTTTTTCCTACTCCAGGAAGCCAAGAGAGTCAATTCTGACAGTTTTTTTTTCCCTTCCAGTTACAGATTAAACTGTTTCCCCTTTTGAAATATATTATTCATGAATGTAAACAGTTTGCGAACTATAGCTCTTCCCATCCGCAGACAGCAGGCATGGTGGGTGGAAATTGCTCATCCACCTCATTGATTGCTGGGGGCTATGTAGGACTAGATCTTCACACTCCAATCTCTGAGCCAGGATTTTTCCTTAGCCCTCCACTTCTCAGAGAAAACCCTCTGCCAAGGATGGCTCCAGCCCATGATATCCCAATCCAGATGTGTTTAGAAATAAATTCCTCCCACTAGATTGGCTAAAAGGGTCAAAATCGAATAACAATGATAATTTAAAACTGACCACTGAGTCAGATCTAAGTCTGGCCAATAACCCAGTCCATTTCTTTTTAATCTCACCAAGCACATCCTGAAAGTATGACAAGGAACTCCAACCTGAATGTGCCATTAGCTCAGGGCAGGCTGACCCAGGTAGCTACTAAAGAAGCAGCTTTCCACATTTAAGTGCAGGTGTCCATAGATAGAAAAAACCAAGAGGCATACATTGTTTTTAGTTTTGTAAATTTGCTTAGTTGTGCACAAGTGACTTGTTAGAATAGTTAAAGTAACTTTCATATGTATATGAGTAAGTACGTATTTTCTTTGTCTTTAGTCCTAGGCATTTCCATCCACTGTAGTATTTTTAAGAAAATCACTTCCCATCGTTTTAGTTGGGGGAACATGCCCATGTTGTATTCTGACTCATCCTCAGCACAAGACCTGACACAATTATCTTACTGTCTTAATGCCACGTGCAGCGGGGACCTGTCACTAGAGTTTCAACCTCGGAATGGATAGGAACCATCTCACCGTCCCAAGGAGTATGGGCCGTCTGTTGCTGAGGTCAATAAGTTCATCTGCTAGGATAAAAGGGTAGTTATAGGAACTTCTACAAAACTCACTTTAGCTGAATTTCAGCTTAACTAATTATTGGGGGGAGATGGGGGAAGGGAGATGTTACATTTCTGCCGACCACGGAAGCTCCCACACATCAAACTCACAAAACTGTGTGTGTGTGTGTGTGTGTGTGTGTGTGTGTATGTGTAGGGGGCGGGGTGGGATGTGCATGCACGGCAATGCTAAAGAAGGATGCACGGGCTAACTGCCAGAGGAGAGCTGTCCCGGCCCTTCCCTGTTGGTCGCCTTGGCTTACCTTGACCACGTCGTCGTTGAGGTGTTTAGGGTCGCGGTTGACCAGGTCGATCTCCTTGGTGTGCGCGTCGTACACTTGCTTCTCGCTCAGCTCGTCTGCCATGGCCTTGTTGTTGGGCTTGTAGATGTTGCCCTGTTCCCGGATGGGAACGGTGTAGAGATGTCCCTGCAGAGGGCGGAGGGCGGACGGCCAGGAGGGGGAGGGCGGCAACGGCGGTGGGAGGAAAAATGCAAAAAGAAAAACAAGCAATCAGAAGTCAGCCTGGCGGCGGGGGAAACCTCGAGCTCGAAATCGAACTAACCGCTCCGACAGCTACGGCTCGGTGCACAGAAACCGCCTGCGCGCAGCCAGCTTTTTAAGAGGATCTGGCAGAGGACACCACACCCCTCCGTACTCTGCAGGGCGCGCCTGCCTCCCCCGTCCGCCGCCAGGGGTCAGGGCAGGCCCCGCCGCGCGGTCCGCAGGCCCCCGCCCGCACACGCCCCGGCTCAGCAGGCAGGACCCGCAGGACCCGCAGGACCCCGGCGGCGAGGGGGCAGCCGCAGGCTTCTCCCGGACTCCCTAAGTTGCGCCGCTCTCGGCCCGAGCGCTTCACCTGTTTCGCGTTCCAGTCCCCGGCCCCTATTACTCCTGCCCCGGTAATCCCTTCCAGCTTTATCTAAGATCCAACAGCAGCCGCCCGACCAGCGGAATGTTCCCTTTATCGCTGCTTCTTGGCCGCGTCCCCCTCGCACCTGCCCGCGCCCCCCACCCTGCCTCGGCCCTCTCTTGTCCCTCCACCGCTCTCCCTGCCCAATCCGCCGTGATGATCACAATCCCGAAAGTCCCCATTTCTGGCGGAGCCAGGTGCCAGACCCCCTTAACGTCCTAGAACTCAGTCTCACCTGCGCAGCTCCCACGACCCACCCCCAGAGTACTCCCAGGCTGCGGGCGAGTGGCTGAAGGGCAGCTGCGTGTTGTAAAACGAGGTCTCCACACCTGGGCAGAGCTCCAGCGCGTGGAGGGCGTTGGAAGTGATGGTGGCAGTTTGGGGAGGGGAGGTCCACCCCTCTCAGAACACCCCTGCCAGACGCCAAGATGCAGAAGGAGTTCTTGAGATGGTTCAAGAACTTTGGAAAGTGCAAACACACTGCGCGCCGCCTCCTCGACCTGCCGGTCTGGACGCCTGGCGGGGAGTCTCGGGGACTGTCCCCAGGACTCGGGTAAATGACACCACCACCCTGCACTCCACCTCTTCGAACCCCCAGCAGGCAGGGCCGGACCGCGGGGGTCCCGCGACAAGGGAGCATCCTAGACCCATCCAGAAAACGCGTCCTGGGTCCGACAGACCCAGTCTCAGGACCCCAATCCCCTTTTCCTTGTTCTCCTAGCTCAGGGGCTCCCTAGGCCCTCTCCCCATTAGGAAAACATAAAACATTCCTGGCTTCTCTTCACCTCCCCGCCCAGGCCCATTCCTCAGCGGTGCCAATGCCAGAGGAGTGCTCCGAAGTAGAGAGAGGGCTGGGGCCAGGGCAGCAATCGGGATATTTGGAGAGGCAGATAGCAGAAGCGGACACTCCCCGCGCGCCCGGGCCGGCGCGCCCCCACCGATGCCTACCTCCGAGTCTACGTATTTGCCCCCAGACATGCTGGCCCGTGGCTGGATGAAAGCTCTGAGGAGGTTTCCCTGGGCTGTGATTTAAGGGAACTGAGGAAGGAAGATCTTGTATTGTATGGGGGAAAAAAAAGGCGCTGACGGGGGGCGGTGGCTGGGAGGGAGCCTCCTGGCCGCCCGCCAAGGGTTTGTTCTGTTCGCGGTTGGCCCGGACGTGCGCTGCGCCGGGTCTAGGCACATCCCCAAGGTTCTGGCAGCAGAGGGCGGGGAGAGCCCGCAGCGAGCAGAGAGCTAGTGAGAACGTTTCTCCCGCGCTGGGGTGCTTGGGCAGATTATTTTAAACCTGAGGCAACATTTTCCCTGCTCTGAACCACCAAGAGGCGTCCCGGGGAGAGCGAATGTTTTCGCAGTGCATCATCTCAGCAGGGGTGGAGGGAGCCGACGCGCCTGTAGAGATGCCCAGTATGGGCAACCAAGGCGGCAGAAACAATCCACAATCCTGCCCTGTCCTAAGCCGTCCCTTCCCACCTCCCCCATCCCCCGCCCATCGCCCACGTTCCATCTCTGCCTTAAGACACATCTGTCTCCCTGTTTCACAGAGGGAGGGATGAAAGATGATTAGGAACCTTTAGGTACATTTCACATCTAAACTTTGTGGATCCCTTGTGGAAGGAATCTGTGTGGGTGCCTGTGGTGTACTTTTGGTGACACTCGTTTACATCTAGTCGGTGTGGATGGAAACTTAAGCAGGCATGCAGAATTTAACGTTTCCCATCCGTTTCTGAAATGTCTCCCAAACGCTTCGAATTAAGAAATGAAGATCTTTAACTTTTCTATAATTTTATTACCGATATTTTCTGGAAAAATGGAATTTTATGCCAACAGCTTATGCCATATTTGCAAAACACACAAAATATTTATAATTGTAGAATTATTTAAAGCTTCAGGTTTATTACCAGAGAAGATTTTTTTAATGTGCTTGGCTGTGAGGAAAGATTTAACTTTTCTAATTAACTAGACTTTTTAAAAATGTGGTAGCGATTAAAGTATTTTATCTGTTCCTGAATTTGGGGCTTCTCTCTTTACTTTTTTGTAAAGAAGCACAAAATGAATTAAATAGTAATCAGTCATTTTACTCTTGAGCTGTAATTAATCAGGAAGCTCATTATCCAAAAATGGAAAGGACATGTTACCTACGCTTCCATATGCAGTCAAAAGTCAAAGTGTCACTTGAAATTATTAAAAAAAAAAAAAGCTGGAGTACACTTAAAGGGGCACAGGTTAAAATTAAAATAGAGAGGGGAATGTGGGTTGGGAGTAAGAGAGAGGAGAAAGGGAAATGGATGGAATGTTGAAAGAGTTGATTATCTAGTTGGAGAGAAGACACAAAAGTATAAAAGAACTATAAAGGACAGGCTATTGTTGGTAGCAAAATTTTTTGGAACAAAAGATCAGTTTTAACTAAGAATGGCAGGGAAAGTGTCACAGTGTTGCAAATGTTGGCATGCCTGTAATTATGTTGGCCATTCATGATTAGCAGACTAAAGATCTTTCAAAAGTTGGGTTTTCCCAAATACCACATTAGTGGGAGCTAAATGATGAGAACTCATGGAAATAAAGAGGGAAACAGCAGGCACTGGGGTCCACTTGAGGGGTGGAGCATCAGGGAGGGAGAGGAGCAGAATAACTATTGGGGAGTAGGCTTTGTAGCTGGGTGATGAAATAATCTGTACAACGAATCCCTGTGACACAAATTTACCTATTTAACAAACCTGCACATGTACTCTTGAAACTAAAATAAAAGTTAAAAAAATTGGAATGTTTAAAAATAAGCTTATTTATGAATAAACAAATAATTGGGATTTCTCTTTTTCTTTCTTTCTTTCTTTTTTCTTCCTTCCTTCCTTTCTTTCTTTCTTTCTTTCTTTCTTTCTTTCTTTCTTTCTTTCTTTCTTTCTTTCTTTCTTTCTTTCTTTCTTTCTTTCTTTTTTTTTTTTTTTCCTGACAGGGTGTCCTCTGTCACCCAAGCTGGAGTGCAGTGATGCATTCATAGGTCACTACAGCCTGGACCTCTTGGGCCCAAGTGATCCACCTCAGTTTCCTGATAGAATGCTGAAACTATAGGAGTGCACCACCACACCCTGCTGATTTTTCAAAAAAAGATTTTGTAGAGACGGGATCTCACTCTGTTACCCTGTCTGGTCTCAAACTCCTGGCCTCAAGCAATCATCTTGCCCTAGTCTCCCAATGTGTTGGGATTACAGGTGTGAGCCACCACAACTGGCCAAAAAGTTGCATTTTCTTAATTTAATTTCTGCCAGATTGCATTTCTAAATTCTTTGAACGAATTATATTAACAAACATTAACAAACACAATATACTAGAAAAGGACTGTCAGGTTCAATATGTTCTATAGTACCTAGCCCACCTCTAATGACTGCCATAAGTTCATTTAATTCTTCCTTCATACAAGTCAGTTGGGGTTACGTTCTATGGAAAAATGTGGAAACCACTTCCCATCTATTGTTATTCAGTCTTCAGCTGTGATGAGTAATGTTAACTGTGAAAAAAGTCAACAGGAACACAGAGGGAGCTTGTCCTGCATTCCAGCAAGAAAAGGACTTTCCAGGGAGGCCTTTAAGTGAATGCTTAACTAGTACTCAACCGAGGGAAAGCAATCTCGCTGGGAAAGTCCATGTAGAAAAGTCTAATCAACAGCAACACATGGAATCGTAATGATCAGTGAAGCGTTGTCAAAGCCAAAATGCATTCCTAATGAGAGGAAAAACCACAAACTCTTCATTAACCTGCCTCAACAAGAAGCTGGCACCAAAGAGAAACACATCTTAGTCTGGTTATAATAGCTGACTTAGAGAAACTGCTCTAGATTTATGAGAAATAAAAGGAGAAGAAGAACATTGTTAGCATAGGTACAAAATTTGAAATGAATAGATGATATAAGCAAAACTGTTTTTCTTTGATTCCCACACAGATAACTTTAGGCTTGGAGGCAAGTTAATAACTTTCTCCAAATCATTTACTTAAAAATGAGTAGTTGGCAATTCATTTTCCCTCTATTTTTTTTTCTTTTCTTTTTTAGAAGCAGCATTAAAGGTCATCCTGGTGGGTGTGGTGGCTCACACCTGTAATTCCAGCACTTTGGGAGGCTGAGGCGGGCGGATCACGAGGTCAGGAGATCGAGACCATCCTGGTTAACACGGTAAAACTCTGTCTCTACTAAAAAATACAAAAAATTAGCCGGGCGTGGTGGCAGGCGCCTGTAGTCCCAGCTACTTGGGAGCCTGAGGCAGGAGAATGGCGTGAACCTGGGAGGCGGAGCTTGCAGTGAGTGGAGATCGCGCCACTGCACTCGAGCGTGGGCGACAGCAAGACTCCATCTCAAAAAAAAAAAAAAAAAAAAAAAGAAAAAAAAGAGGTCATCCCCATGGATTAGAGGGCACTAGAAATATAGATCTAAAAGCCATGCAAGCGAACCCAACCAACCATCTGAGAGATGAGGACACTAAAGCTTAAATACACTAAAAATACCTTTTCCTAAGGAGTTTTGTTGGATAATGAAACATTTTGCAGTTGATAAATCACTAGAGCACCTGTTAGCAACTTCTGAGACATGAGGTTCTGAAGCAGGCTAGTCAGGGTCAGTTTATGGCAAAAATGTGAAATTCATTGCTTTTCATGTTCTCTCATCTCCTCCTCTATGTCACTTTACTCTGGCACAACTCCTTCTTCCCATCCCTGCCACCATCGGTTCTTTTCACATTCTTGGCTACGTTCTTTTAACTACCACTACAAGATTTGGAATGTAAAGGTTTGACCACTTTCAATGATATCAGTAGTGTTAAGAAGCAGGCATCTTTCCAACATTTCCCAACACTCAGCAGTCCAAGACTTCCCAAATGTGCCTTTGGCAATGCGTTCAGAGAAGGAATTCCAGCTTGGGTTATAATAGGAGTTATTACCAGGTATGATATTATAAAAATGTAATAATCAGTATGGAAGAGCCACCCACCAATCATTTCAAACTTCAGCCGTGGCACTAGAGCTGTGCATTAGAGTACTGCTGGTTAGTTGCTGAATCATTAGGAGGTAAAGGGTCCTCAGGGGAAGGGCAACATACATTTCAGAGCAGTGACTATTTACATGCAAGTGTATAAACATGCCAACGTTTTAACCATCTGTGTGTAAGTACATAAACATGTCATCTTTTAATGATCTCTGAGTCCAGCTCAGTATTTACTCTGTTTATCAACATCACCACCCCATAGGCCTTCTGCTGTTCATTGCATCTGCTGAATCCCATTGAGGCCTCCTTCCTACAGTTGCCCATGTAATATGTGGAAAGAAATGGCTTTCTGGATGAAGACTTGCCACATCACCTGACCCCCTTCTCACCTTGTTATAACTTGAAGCTTCCGTGGATTGGGCTTTTCCACTTTGAGTGTTTTAAATAATTTTTTCCTACTTATTTTCTTTAAAAAAACAAACAAGCAAACAGCGATTTTGTGTTTAAAAAATCTTTCTGATCAAGATGACTAAGAGTTTTCTTTTCCTACTATTTCTTTAAATTAACTTTACTTTATTTACAAAATGAAAACTACCACTGATATCTACCCAATAGGAGTGTGTAAACTTTAGTGAGGTGATGTATTTGAAGCTCTGAGGATACTGCAAAAAGCACAATAGTTGCTAGGGTTGAGGGAACACATTTTCGTCCACAAATGTAAGATTCAAATAAACATATTTTACTTCAAAGTATTTTTAATTGTAAAATAGTTCAATTATCTGAGATATGGCAAATTGTATGATGGACACCTGCCACCTAGCTTGATCAAGTATCATTCTGCCTTATTTACTCCAGAGCTTTTAAAACAGAAAACATTATAGATACTGTCAAAGTCCCATGTGAATTGTAACTTTCTCTTTTTCTGTAACTGAACTTAATTTCTTTTACAAAGCCCCATTCCTTCAGGCGGCAGGAACTTAATTTCAGTCAATTTCTAGTTTCTTCCATTTTGTCCTAAATTCCAGGGGCTTATGAGGTGACCAGGAATCTTTGGTGTGGCTGTGGAGGAAGGTTTCTTCTTTAGCTGTGCATCTTGGCATCCACTGATGAGTATGGCACTCTGTCCCTCCTTGTTCATTGATCCATTCAGGAGAACAAGAGCTGCACTGTCCTTCAAGATCATTGAATGTGTCCCTTTGGGCCAGAGACACTTTCTTGCTATTTCTGTTCCTTTCTTGGGGCTCTCTGCAAACAAATCTGATGAATCTGGGTGGGCAGGTCTGATGCAACATGGTGGAACCTCCCATGGTGAGCGTGATGTAGAGAACAGAATGAGTCCTATGCTCTGTTATGGTGCAGAGAAGCTCCAGAGTGTCACTGCCCCCATGTGCCCTATCTTGAAACAGAAGGCACAGATACCTTTGCTTTTCGATCCTTAATTGATCAGGGCCCACCCTGGAAACACCCCTGTCAAAAACTACTTTTCTTCTTTTCCCAGTTTCTTCTCCCTTGAGCAGGAAGCCTTGTTCTTACATCTCCCACCAATATTTTCATGCCATGAATCCCCCAGGACCAGGATTTTGGAATTAAGAAAAGCCTTATCTCTGCTTTTATGCTATAAAAATGCTTTCACAAGGGTAGATGGGGTAGGGGAAAGCTCCAGGGGCAACCAGAAAAGAATATTGATTAGGGAAGTGTCATCTTCCCTAACTTTCCCCTCTTTCCCTTCAACAAAATCTTGCCAAGATTTTTGCAAGTAACATCTCTAAGAGCTGCTGTTTCTGGGTTACAACAAACTCTCAAACTCAAATTTCACATGTGTAATTTCAAAACTTCTGCCAATATTTACATTTCATTGGTAGCCTCAATTGAGGCTTTTTAACCTAATTAACTCCAAATATTGATAGTGAAAGAATATGTTTAGCCTTTAGCATTTCCTATGTCACTTTACAATTTTATTTGTAAAATATTTTATTATTCAATACAAAATAAATCTGATTGGTTATTTAACACAATGGAAATAAGGTTAATTCTTAAGAAAGCTTTTGAGTAGCAAATCGTATATTGAAAGTGCAATTCTTTTTTTGTGTCCTAGCTAAAATTGCTAGAGAAATAGCCATATTGTGACTGCTAGGCCAGTAGGGCAGATGTGGCTTTGTGGCCCTGTCTAAAGGGTATCACAACAGCTCAGTGAAAGCAAAAGATGAAGTGACCCAACATGTTTTTGTTGTCATTTATCTGACACATATTTATTTTAAGGGTATACCAATCAATTATTGCTGCAAAAATACTGCATAAGTAAACTACTACAAAACTCAGTGCTCTAAACAACCATCATTTTTATCATAGAGCTATAGGTTGGGTTGGCTAGGGCCTGGCTGATCTAGGTGAGGTATCTGGGGCAGATCCACCTCTCACCACTTGGTACGTCTCTCCTCCTTCTTGGACTAGCAAGATGATTGGGGCACATTCTTCTCTTGCTGCATGAGCAGCAGGGACATAAGAGGACAAGAAAAAACATGCAAGGCTTCTAAAAACCCACACTTGGAGAGGCACACTGTCACTTCTGCCTTGTTCCCTTGGCCAAGGCAAGTCAACTGACTTAGCCCAACATCAAGGGATGGGGATGGAATTGCCACCAATGATGAGGCCATGGCAAGGGATGTATGAAGAACTCAAATATATATCACATATGTATGGTCATTAGAGGTTTTTTTTTTTTTTTTTTGGCTTTGAATTTTATAAGTTTTAATCTAACTTTTTGATACTTACTATTTTTGCCATTTATTACTGCTTTCTCAGAAAGCTTTATACAGCATACTAAAATTTTTTCCATTAAACAATTGGTAACAAAAACAGAAATCCCTTAATCACAAATCAAATGCGAACTTCTAGATGAAGATTCTCAAATATGATGCCTGACAGAGGGCCTCAGAGAGAGGGGTTTGGGATGGTCACAGATACATTCTCTTGCCTTAAAAGAGAATGGGTTTTCAAGACAGTTGATAATTTATCTTACTGAAATAATAATTAGGCCATTACCTTTCCTCGGCTGGTGAAACCCAAAAGAATGATTGATTTTAGGTAGCTGAAACTAGCCTTTAGAGTGCCAGCTTTTGTATTTCAGTAATTTCTGACAAAAATCACTCTTTAAAACATTAATTTTTGGCTGGGCATGGTAGCTCATGCCTATAATCCCAGCACATTGGGAGGCCAAGGCAAACGGATCACCTGAGGTCAGGAGTTAGACCAGTCTGGCCAATACGGTGAAACCCATCTCTACTAAAAATATAAAAATTAGCTGGGCATAGTGGCGGGCACCTCTGATCCCAGCTACTTGGGAGGCTGAGGCAGGAGAATTGCTTGAACCCAGGAGGTGGAGGTTGCAGTGAGCCGAGACCACATGCCATTGCACTCCAGCCTGGGCAAAAAGAGCAGAACTCCATCTCAAAAACAAAAACAAAAACATTCATTTTTATCCTCCCTGCCTTTTAAAACAGAGTTGGCAGAGCATAGGTGCTTGCCCTAGGCCAACATTCAGTAGGGCTGCTGAAACTGCTGGCATCTTCCTCCTACTTCTTCACTGTTTTAATGAAGATCTGGAGAGATGCTGCCTGAAACCAGATTTCAGAAGCAAGCTTCCAGTTGCAGAGAATTCCTGAAATAGTCTCATTGGTATTTGTGCTACAGCGGGCAAAGTGTCATCATTATTATTCTGGATTTAGAACTAAATCTGATGAAACCTGTGCTTGTCTTTGAAAATGTAGCAAAATTTTGCCTTTAAAGGTAGGTTATCTCAAAACGTTCACCCTTTCTTTATCTTACTTTATCTTATTGCAAAATTTTGTTCTTTGAGATAATATTTTCTTTTTAATTCCATTAAAAACAAACTCAAAAAGGCGATATGATTTACCAGTATAAAAGTAAATTCAAATATTGAGAAAATGTGAAGTGATAAGCAAACCAAATTTCATTGAGTTATTTTCATTTATGCTTAAAGTCCATGAAAAATGTCGTTTAAATTCATCACCTCATTATGATGACATATAAGAAATCAAACTAACTGCCATGAAATTGAGTGGATTATAATAACCTTACCAAAATAATGGCTACCATTCTCTAAAGACAGGAAGTCTTAGTCTAAACTGGGAGCCAAATACTAATATAATCAAGGGATAATGTATTCAGTAAGCATGAAACGAGAGGTCAATAAACACTTGGCTTATTTTTCATCTGGATAGATTTATATCAATAATAAAAGTAAAAATTATAGCCCTACCTAACAAAGACTGAAAATATTTACTATAAGGCTTGAGCTTAGCAATTTTCAGAAAAATTATGGTCAAGTGGTAAAACAAATTGTTACTCTCCATCTAGTTGAGAGATGTAAAATATTTAACTATACAACGATTACGTTTTCTCCTATTCAAGCAAAAGAAAATTATGACCACCTTTTAGAAGTATAGAAGCCCCATAAATGTTATCCAAAGTATGACTAAGTCTCAAACCTAGTAGGACAACAAAATAATGTAATACGATGTAACTAGTACCTAGATTTAATATATATTTAACATAATATAGCTTATATCTGAGAAATGTACCATTTTATAGCATACTAGTAGAGCTTTTAAATAGCATATTAGGGAAACATATATTTTATTATTAACAAGTAAGTAATTAAAAAATCCATTTTGATTTTAATGAAATGATAAAGAATAAAAATGACTTTAGCTCCTTAATACTACCCCCAAATTATAAGGAGATATTAAACTTCCATGTTTTTCTTAAGTTAATGTAAATATTTGGGAGTAGTTCTCCACAGAAGCCCTTTGTTTTGTAACCCATCTGGCTTTAAGTCAGGACTCCATTATTTAACAAAGGAAACTCTCTTTCCTTTTGGCCCTTTCCCTAGTAAATAAACCATTTATCAGGAGTTGGTTTTACCTGGGGAAAATTTATCTCTAAACCACTCCTTTTGAGGCAATGATGCTTTAAAAGAGTAAAGTATTTTACTCTTTTAAAAGTATACATATATATGTAATATATATATGTGCTTATATATACACACACATTATATATGTGTATGCAAGTTGACTTTTCATTTTTTTTTTTTTGACAGTCTCATTCTCTTGCCCAGGCTGGCATACAGTGGCATGCTTCACGGCTGACTGCAGCCTCCACCTCCCAGGCTCAGGTGATCCTCAATCTCTCTGGTAGCTGGGACTACAGGTGTGTGCCACCAGACTCAGTTAATTTTTATATTTTTGGTAGAGACAGGATTTTTGCCAGGCTGGTTTTGAACTCCTGGACTCAAGCAATCCATCCACTTCAGCCTCCCAAAGTCTAGGATTACAGCATAAAATAAGGTCAGTCTTTAAAGACTGTGTGTGTGTGTTTATATGTGTGTATGTGTATGTGTGTGTATGTTTATGTGGTGAACATACACATAAGTGGTCTGCTCTTCATACAGAATTTTACTTTCTTATAATCATGTGATGAGTTTGTTTTTTCACTAATTTCAGGGAAAATCTGTGATTGCAACTGGAGAATGGGGTTTATTTCTGCACTGCTGGCTTTGCCTTCAAGCAACTCAGCTAACTTCAGAGGGAATGTGAATGTGTTTTAAAGCAGGTGTGGGGAATTTAATTTTTGGACAGCCAGTAGAATATCTTCATAGAGCCAAACAAATGAACTCTCTGTTAGTTTCTTCTTTTGTCTGTCTGTAGCTACTTTATCTTCATCTCTTTCCATGTCTTACTCAAGCTGCTTACTGGATAGATCCTTGCTACTCAAAGTTTGATTTAGGGACTTGCAGCCTCAGCATCCAGGGAGCTTGTTAGAAATGCAGAATTCCAGGACCAATCCCAGATTTACTGAATCTGAATTGACATTTTAACAAGATCCCCTGGTGATTCCTATGCTCATTTTACTTCGAGAAGCAGTAATGTAGGGGAAATAAAAACTTTAAACCTGAAGATGTTTAAAAAGGCAGAAGTTATGCCAGCAAATATCACTCTCCTATGTAAGAATCCTGAATGAAGAACAAAATTCCACAAATACAAAAGGAGCCTGTACATCATGGGAAGAGCAGTAGCACTGCAGGCTGGATGACTGACAGGGAATCCCAACTCAATAAACAAACGAACATACTATTAAAGAAATATTTGTAAGCAAATTGAAGGAAACATCATTTAAGGGGGAACCCTACAGGCTAAGTTGGCCAAGCTGCTTGCAGGGAACTGGCAGTTCTTTCTATTTCTATAAACTGAAGGCTTCTTGGAATGTGAAATCAAGAATTACAAACTGGGCAGTAGCCAGGATTATTATTTTTTAATTTATTTTTGCTATGAAAGGGCTTGAGCTATATTAAGTTGTCTCGTTGACCACACTCAAAAGATATTGGTGAATAGCAAGAATTGAGGTGGCACCAATCTATTAACTTCATAAAAAGAGCAATTTCTTAGGGCTGCTTCAAAGTAGCCCAAACCCATGCCCTGCAGAGTTCATTGCAGACATGAGGGATTTTCCTTTCCAATTCTGAATATTTCTTCAACTCTAAGAACCGTAAAATCATGGAAATCAATAGATCCCTAGCTCATCACACAGCGTAGAGCCTGATCTGCATCTGATCTGCTCCAGATTAATGCTTACTATTGCCAAAGTTCTTCCAGGAAAATTATTTTACAATCTTCTATTTGCCATTTTCCCTTGTTTGAATATGCTTATGGTCACAGTTTTCTGTGTTTGTGTGTGCCTAGTAGAATAAAATTATGGCTTAGGATAACCCTACATAGGATTTCTCTTCCTCAGAAAAAAAAAAAACAGCTTTAATAAAAATCACTTTACACAGTTTTTTTTTTTTCCTAGGACCCTTCAATCACTTCCAGGACAAATAATACCAACAATGCTGGTACTTTTTTAGCAATCTAATTTTAAAAATTGTAATCATCATAGGATTTTCCTCATCTAAATAAAATGTATATTAATGATTCAGTTGATTGCTCACTTGTTTCTTCTATATGATAACAAATTACTTTTCAGTGTTTTATTTCCATTGCTTTCATCATGCCCCTCACTCCACCCCGTCCCATCCCTTGCATGGCCCCTGCACATACAACATGTGAAATTGATTGAATAGACTAGAAATTCTGTGGGGATCTTTTCATCTTGTTTATGTTATCTAACCCTGAGTAATGTGTACTATTCCTATGTCTGCCCCCAAAAGGCTATAGATAACTGGAGAGAAAGGGTTGGTTGCATCTGATGCTTCTTTTTATGTATTCTAGTGTCGTGATTTCCCATTTTTAATATAATTCCTGACTTTGATACTGATTGTTTTACCACTATCACTTTGTGAGAAAACACGTAGGAACTGGGTGCGATGGTACGCACCTGAAGTCCCAGAAACTGGGGAGGCTGAAAAGGGAGGATCACTTGAGCCTAGGAGATTGCACCACTGCCCTCCAGCCTGGGTGATAGAACAAGACCATGTCTCTAAAAAATAAAATCAAGAAAATTTATCATGAGCAAATTATTCAATAGGAGAAAAGAAATTCATATATGGTTTTCCCCAGGATCTCCAATATAAAGTAACTGAAAATAAAATTGGGTAACATATTAAAGGATGTACAAACTGACAAGAAATTTCCAACAAAATGAAGAAAAATACAAAATAAGGATTCTGTCTAAAAAACAATATGCTTAGTCCAAACTGAAATTTTTTGCTGTAATTATTAATATTTTACATGTCAGGATGTTTAGCAGTGAGAAGAAAAATCATCACTGGGCTTTTAATACATATTAGGGAAGTCTGCGTGAAGGAATAAAATTCTATAAAATTTACAAAAATGGGAATAACGGCATTTGGGAATGATTTTTCTGAATTTTGCTGGAGTGTAAGGTCTAGAGCTCAGATCCTAAGGAGAAAGAAAGGGTGTGCCCTGAAAAGTGGCGTATAGGGCTGAGGGAGGGGCTCAGGGATTAGACAGAGGCAGAGTGAGGAGGGTACATGAAGCCCAGGTGCTAGCTTGGGGGAGCTCTTACAACTGAGGACACGAAACTGCCTCCATTGATGGGAGAATGGAAAAAAGGTGCTTCTCAGAGTAGGAAAGGTGACATGATTGAATGATGAATGACAAAAGAAGATTTTGGCTGAAAGTCGTAAGAACAGCCATGGACACATTCTTTCAGGAATTAGAAAATCATCTCTACAGTGATTAAGAGTGTGGACTCTGATGTCAGGCTCTCTTGGCTCAAATCCTGACTGTGGTCTAGGGCAAATTCCTTAACTTCACAGCATCAGTTTCATTATCTGAAAAATGGGAATGACAGTAACATTCCCATCATAGGGTTATTGTACTGATTAAGTAAATGCCCAGAAGATTATAAGTGCTCAACAAACGTAAATACTCCTGTTATTGTTTGTACTGAGATCAGAGGTCTCCCAGTCATATAATGCATAAAGAATTTCAACCAGTTTCCTCCTCAGTAAAATAAGCATGGTGGTTATTCCTCATCACTTGCATCCCTGGGATATGGTGTGTGCATCCCTGCAACCTTCCAAATGACTCCTTGTTTCACTGCCCTAGTTAGCTGAGACAGCAGTTGGCTGGAACCGATGTGCCAGTCAGTTAGAGAAACAGGTCCTGCATACTGCCCTTCTCTCCCCTTTTGTTACTGGTTGGTGCTTGGTGACAAGTGACTGGGAGGCAGGAAAGAAAAGAATGCTCCAAAGATGACCTGCTGCTCTCACCTCTTCCCGATCCATTTATGTCTTAGAGAAATATTTGTCCTTGGCTCTGTGCTGTTTCCCGCTCTGAGTCATGTCTCTTCCTTTCTCCCATCATCCTACACCCCTACCTTTTCCTATAATGGCAAAATGATTTCTCCAGTCACGCAGCTGAGCTGAATGACCTAATACGTCCACGTCCAAGCGCAGGCAGATAGGTGTCCCTGTCCTATTTTTGGTTAATTGTTGAAGTGGTGTCCTCTGATTTCTCTGACTGTGCAGCATGGTCTTTCTTTGCCACAGACATGCCGCAACAGTCAACAGCACAGAGAGGCAAGGCGAAAGAAGACACAGAGAGATGGTCACAAGTTACAGTTTCATTTTCATTTTCATTTTCAGGCTTCAGCATTGTCTTTAGGGCACATGGTTCCAGCAGAGCCCTCATGCCCGCTCCTAGGGTCCTGTTTATTCAGTAAGACAAAAGCAACTTTCCTTTGTGGATAAAAAGAAAAGTCTTTAGCTGACTTCAACTTCCTCCACTTCTGCTACGATTCCATGCCCCTTTCACTAGGGATTTGGGTTGTCCAAAAGCAAAACTGGGAAGGCTGAAGGCCATGTGATTGGAGCCTCTTGTTTCCCTTTTCTGTGGCAGCTTTCTCTTTGGTGACATCTCTTTTAATCAGTGTGTGGGACTCTCATGTTGTGCTCAGAGCTCTTATGCTCGGTTCCCATATGTAGTTTTTGACACTCCTTTCTCAGATCATTTGTTCACCTAAAGTAAATAGATGACTGCTAATAGATTGAAATGTTACCCCACTCAAGGGTATGTTTCACTTTAAAAAGTGTCAAGATGTCAAGTTCCAATGGCAGCATTTCAGATACAATCCAAAACAAGAGATTAAAAATGTAGCAAGGGGTGCTTTATTTTGCTCATTTTGCTATTTTGGGATGAATAGGGAGAAGAAATTGGGATGGTTATAGTTGCCAAACTTATTTTTACTCCTAAAAAATATAAACTGAATATCTAGTATACCTGTATCCTTTACCCCTCTTCTGTCAAGTTCTTTCTCTGTCCTCCCTTCACACATATACACCTTGAAGGGAAGAAGTGTGCCCAATCCTGATTTGTGATAAATTACATTCATTGTGGTAATTTTTCTTTGCAGTTCTACTTACTATTTTTTTAAGTTTCTTAAAGTAACGTGTAACCCTGTAAAAATTCTGTAAGCACTTATTATCTTAAACAAACATTCTAAAATGATAAGGTTGCAAGCTAGAAAAACTGAGCTATTATTTGTTTGATTTCTCCATTATGTTATTTAATTTGTTCTGGGATTCAAATGAGACAATGTGTTTTCTAAAATGTAAAACCCAAAGAAACAATATTTCAGTGTTATAAATTTCAAAATGAGGAATAGAATAGTAAATGAAATAGTAACATTCTAGAAAGCATGATAGTGTGTTTCCAAACAAGTTTCTAAATGCTAGGGCTTTCTACCCCTGAAGAATTAAAAGTAAATATTAGATAAGAGAATGGAGACTAAAGGCAGGCATTACCCCAATCGATAAAATATAAAATTGTTTATATATGTTTTAGTTTTCCCAACTTAATGATTCATGAGTGAGAAAATGGTGGGAAGGAAATTTTTATTAGAATCAGTACATTTCAAATCCCTGTTGTAAATGAAGAAATTACAAAGTTGTAGTGCAATTCCCACTCCCAGTTCTGTAATTATCCCAAGATTTCTCCAGTTATTTATTTACATAATCATTCATTCAGAAAATATTGGTGGAACTCGTTAAGTACTGGGCACCATTTCAGAATGCTAGCAAAGGTGAAGTGATGTTTTTGGTTCTCAAAAATCTAAGTAGCAGTCTAATGGTGTTAGTTAACAGGGTTACTTTTACAACGTGACAGGTGATAATAGGAATTTGTGCAAGATTTTAGATGTAGACACAGAAGAGGCACTTAATGTGGAAGAGTTTTGGAAGCAGATAAGAGTGAGGCAGGCATGAGGAGAAAAGTAATGCTGGCATGGGGCAGGAGACAGTGGGTACACGGGAGTAGCACGGGTTGTTCAGTAAAGTTACAGAAGAGTCGCTAACGATGACAATGGGTTGATAATGAACGTCTTGCATACGTTGCTCAAGAACTTGCAAAATTATTCTCAGGGCAATCACATAAAAATTGATAGTTTTAAGCAGGGAAATGACAGGGTAGTCTTGGTGTAATCATATTTTTTTTTAAAGAGAAAGATGGATTGGTGATCATATTGAAAGCAGGGAGTGAGGTCAGTTAGGAGGCTGTGGCAAATAGCTGGGCAAAAGAGAAAGATGGTAGTGATTATGGTGGCATAGCAGTGATTTTGATAGAAAATCTTCAAATGAAATAGAGTCATTCCTCGGTACCCTCGGGAGATTGGTTCCAGAACTCCCCTGCAGATATAAAAATCCTTGCATACTTAAGTCCCATCATCCCTGCAGTACCCAAGGAGATGAAAAGTCAGCCCACCTTGTCTGAGGGTTTTGCATCTTGCAATACTCTATTTTGGATCCAGTTTGGTGGTAGATGAGGAACCTGTGGATACGGAAGGCTAACTGTATTTACTGAAAAAAAAATCTGAGCATAAGTGAACTGCACAGTTCAACCCCATGTTGTTAAAGGTTCAATAGCAAATTCTAATTAAGATATAAAGTAACTTTTTTTTTGAGAAATTCATAACAATAATAAAGACTTACAATTGATAAAAATCTTAGGATCTCTGTTTTAACGAATTGAGGCCAAATACAGTCTCACAATCAATGGAAGGGTAAAAAGTATATGCATTAATTATTGTATTTATAGCACACCTATCCTGTAATTGAAAATTTACTGATTTAAAAAAATGTTTTTGGATTGGACGGTTAGGTTGGTTTTCATATACATAGCCAAGTCTTCATCCTATTGAAGTCACAGAAAACAATGAGATGGGAAGCTCCGGAGAGACCATTTAGTTCAATTCTTTCATTAACGATAAGAAAACTGAGAACCCGAGGGGATACACCTCAATAATGGCAAGGCTGAGACTGGAATCCAGTTGCCTGACTTCTACGGCAGGGCTTTTTTCACTACACTCCAGCAACTTTCCAAGAAAGGCATCAAAATAAATTAATGGGATGTGGATGACTATCAAAAAGATGAATTTTAAAAGTTCCTCAAAACTATAAAGAACATTTTAAAAAGCCAAGCACCTGCTTTATTATTATAGGTTGGTCATTTTTCCAGATGAACTGACAAGAAAATGTATGCCAACATCAGCAACTACTCTTTACACACTCACTTTCCAAAAATAATTTTGGACTCTAGTCTAGCTTCATAGTACAGGTATCCAAGTACATGTGATTTATATTGTTACTTTCTTATTTTAAAAATTGGAAACAGAAATTTCAGTTTATTTAGGATTAGCAAGAAAAGACTTTATAAAAAAGAAGAAGTATGGTGGGTGTGTGAATAGGCTATTTTATACTATTTATCATATGACAGAGAATTTATATGGTACCTCTTTAAGTGCTGGAAAACAAATAATTCAAGTACTAATGTAATTACTTTTAAAAATACATTCCGAATAAGCAATAACTAATGTATTTATTATTTTGAGTTTTTAATAAGGTAAAAATAGGTATGAAATGTTCCATATTTACTGTAATAAAAGCAATACACACATTTATAGGCTTTTAGAAAATTTATTACGAATTCTGACGAAGTCTGCTCATCATATACCTCCCCCAGCCCCAAATAAAACAAACAACATGTTTGTATATAAAAGCTGGATTTACTTGGTACAAAATTTGAGTCTTTGAAAAAAATACTTAATGGAAAATCTCAATAAAAATTCATTTTGAAAGTAACCAGTACTGTTCAGAAATAAGGAAGTCACATATTACTTGTTAGAAGTCACAGAGTTTTATTACAGAATTATGTGTATATATTTTGGGTTTAAAACTTGCCAATAGCTATTTGAAAGGACAGAAGTTCCCAATTTATTAAAATAGATATTTTATTAATCAAATGTTTTTGGTTTATCAACATATCCAAATGTTTAAAAAATGTTTTTAAATACAAAACATAACTATAAAGTCATGAGACTGATTGACCTTTTAAACTAACATAATAAAATCTATATGGTCAAAATGAGTGGTGGTGCTTTAAGGTAATGATTATGTGTCCCATCTAAGGATGCTACAATGGCCTAGGGCAGTTTTGAAATGTCTCTTTGCAACTACCTTCAAAAGGGTATGAGCTTCATAATTTAATCATTCATTTGATTTGGTCCCCAATAGTATTCCAGTTCAATCATCATTTATATTCACCAGTCCTGGCGATTTTGAAAAATCTTATTAATCTTATTTGTCACTTATAAGGGTATTCAAAGGAATGTCAATTCAGGTTCTGATGGTAATTCAAGCATTTACACACTTTTAAGATGTGTAAATTTTAGTAATTACTCACATTATAAAGTTCTTTTTGGTATCATTTTGAAATAATGAGATTTTTCTTTTTTCTTTTCTTTTCTTTCTTTCTTTTCTTTTCTTTTTTTTTTTTTGAGACAGACTCTTGCTCTGTTGCCAGGCTGGAGTGCAGTGGCACACTGCAACCTCTGCCTCCTGGGTTCAAGCAATTCTGCTGCCTCAGCCTCCCAAGTAGCCGTGACTACAGGTGCACGCCACCATGCCCAGCTAATTTTTTTTGTATTTTTAGTAGAGACGAGGTATCACCATGTTGGCCAGGATGGTCTTGATCTCCTGACCTCATGATCTGCCCACCTTGGCCTCCCAAAATGCTGGGATTACAGGTGTGAGCCACCTTGCCTGGCCCAGAAATAATGAGATTTTTCAAAGCAACATGATTCATCACAGTGAAATAGGACTCCACAGTTCAAAATGACAAGAATAACTTTATCCTGTGTTACATACCCATATTAGAGAACATCTTAAAAGTTTGCAGCTGTTAGTTTTTAGTTTATGCCTGTAGTTCAGTAGCCCAACAAGTTGACAACTCTCCTGTCTCTCTACATGAATCACTGTAGTTGAAATGGTACTAAAGTATCAGAAGTAACCTTTACTGTAAAATGTTAAATAGCACCAATATTACCTGAAAGTAAAGTGAAGCATTAATAGGAATGCTGACACAGGTTTAATTTCTAACTACTAGAGAGAAAGCATCTTCTAGACAAAATACTATTTAGATGTGAATTATTTTAAGATCACAGCCAGATAAATGCCAGTCATAAAACATTTCAGATTTTGCTTGGAAAGGTTAGAAAAGAAAGCTTTGTATATAGCTCTTTTATATTTTATTTTCAAAGAAGATGTATAAATGTTTACATAATCAAAACAGTGCAATCTTACCAATGAAGTTTACCTTGTGGGAGCTACATTTACTTATTTCATATATTAGTTCAACAACATAAATATAATATAAATGCTTTTAAGCAATCTGATTAGAGCAACATTTATATTAAGTACAAAATATACAATAAAATGAAACATCTTGTTAAATAGGCCTGTAGGAAAACAATACTTTAAAGGAATACATTTTCATGAATCTATTTTCACATTTATTTGTTTTATTGTATCTGATAGTTACTATAATCATTGTGTGCTTTTGTTACTGCAGTTTCCAGGATCATTGTATATTCTAAGTATACCAGCGACTATATATGTAAAGGTAATTTAAAAAGTATTACTCCCAGAGTAAAAACAAACTAACAAACAAATAAGAAATCTTATTTTTAATGGGAAGTTGTGCATAAAACTATTGTAGTATTTTGATAGAAATGTCCCTTAATCATTATAAATTCATCATTATAAAATTTATACTATTGTACTAAAGCAAAACTGCCTGCCTTTAAATCTAAGTGGTGTCAACTTATCGTATAATTCTGGTTACAAAATTAGATACAAAATCTTTGGCTATTAATCAGAAAAGCATTATTTGAAAAGATCTGTCAATAAACATTTCTAAATGTGGTTGCTCATCTTAATAGTTTTCTTAATTAGAACAGCTAGGAAATGAACAGAACAGTGGTGCTTTTATGTTAGAACAACAAAGAAGTATTACAGTATCCGAATCTCCAGACCTGGGGTCCAAGTACTCAGTCCTGGCTCAGTTGCAGGCTGACAGAAGAGAAGCTTCGTCCTACGCTTGTACACAATGGAGCAATGAAAACATCTGTCACACTCTTCCATATTGTCTGCACTGAAGGCAGAACCATTAGGCAGGTCTTTACAAAAGGCATTAAAATCCTGGAGTGAAGGAAGAGAGATGTGTGAGGATTGTTGTTGTGACCAAATAAGGTCTCTCTTGTACATATATGAAGAGATACAACACTGACCCAATTTACTTAAATTTGGTTAATCGTTTGAAACAAATAAATGAACAGTGATCACTGATAATGATTTGGGTTTTTTGTCCCCCTGATTCTCATGGAAATGTAGTCCCCAGTGTTGGAGGTGGGGCTGAGTGGGGATAATTGGATCATGAGGGTAGAGGCCTCATGAATGACTTAGTGCCTGTGCCTGCCACCCCCTTGATAATGTGAGTTCTCAGTTAGTTTGCATGAGATCTGGTTGATTAAAAGAGTCTGGGACCTCCCCATTCTCTCTCTTGCTCCCTCTCTTGCCATGTGACATGCCTGCTCCTCCTCCACCTTCCACTATGAGTGGAAGCTTCCTGAGGTCCTTGCCTAAAGTAGATGCTGGCAGTGTGCTTCCTGTACAGCCCGCAGAACCGTGAGCAAAAATAAACCTGTTTTCTTTATAAATAACCCAGTCTCAGGTATTCATTCCTTCATAGTAATGCAAATGGACTAAAGTGATAAGATGCATAAAAATATGTTGCTTAAAAATATAGTCGTGTAGATAATAAACACTAATATTCTTTCTATTGGTGGCATGCTATCTGAAACAGTAAAACAAAAATAAATAAAACTGTGTCTTTATCTACCTGGTCTCTGCCAGTTAACATTAACCTGCTTAAGTCTTCGGATTTCCCTGAGGTTTTACTTCCTGATAGCCTTTCCTGTTGCCTCAGTCTATTTCCCTTTTCCTGGACCAGGCTAGATCGGATATTCCCTCATTGTATTTCTAAAGTACTGAAACAAACTTCTTAATCTTCACAAGTATCAAAAGGTATTATAAATAGATGCTGTATTTCTGTCTTTCCTATTAGAGTTTAAGTTTTTTAAACAGTGAGGACATCCTTGACCCTTAGCAAATGTTTGAGCTAATATAAATTTATCATTCTTTTATGCCTTATGTTATTAACTATGCTTTATATTTTTAATTTTTCACAGTAATCACACACACTGAAAAGGGCTGTATGGTATAGTTGAAAGAGCCCTGAGATTGATGTTAGAACTTTTACACAAGAAAACTAGTCTATCCTGAAATTGTTATTTTTTTGCATGCTTGTTCCTAACAGAGCTACATATCCTTATGGTCCTCAGGATGGTTAATTTTATATGTAATTTTCCAAATAATGTTCTCTGTTGTAGTAATGTCCTCTGAGCACAAAAGTAGTTGTGAGATTTTCAGGTGCTGCTGGTAGCCTCAATGGAAGCTTTATTATTACCTGGGTGGGCGTAAGGGAGTCGGCTGATTTTCTTCGTTTGCTATTAAAATGACTTAAATTAGGGTCTGCTGTACTTAGCTCAAAATGAAGGAAATATTAGGCAGCTTTCTGATTGATAGATATATTTTTAGAATATAGAATTATTCACATTGACTGTCTCCACAAATTATATTTGTGTTTTGTTTCAAGTGCTAAATATATGAAACATTTTTATATAATAGGAAAATTAATTACTAGGTGTTTCAGAGATAAATAGCTGAATAGACACCTCAATGATGACAACTTTAGACTTTTTATTCTATTATATTTCTCACTTGATGTGTGGTCTTGGGCATGTTGCTACAAATAAAAGTGTCAACAGGAGATTTCACAGAACTGGCTATGAGGATTGACATGTATTATGTACCTCTGAAATGTCTGTATGATGCCGTCATTATAATGTACAATAAATAGACCTATTTTAAAGGCAGAATATATAATGAAAATAACTATAACAAAATAACCTCAAAGTGGCCTTTTTCCTCTCTTTCTTTTTTTTTCTTTCTTTTCTTCCTTCCTTCCTTCCTCCCTCCCTCTCTTCCCTTCCTTCCTTCTTTTCTTTTCTTTTCCTTCTTTCTTTCCCTTTCTTTCTTCCTTTCTTTTTTCTTTTTTTCTTTCTTTCCCTCTTTTCTTTCTTTCTTTCCCTCTTCCCTTACTCCCTTACTCCCTCCCTCTCCTTCCTTCCTTCCTTCCTTCCTTCCTTCCTTCCTTCCTTCCTTCCTTCCTTCCTTCCTTCCTTCCTCTCTTTCTCTCTCCCTTTCTCCCTTTCTCTCTTTCTTTCTCTCACTCTGTCGCCCAGGCTGGAGTGTAGTGATGTGATCTCAGCTCACCGCAACCTCCGCCTCCCGTGTTCAAGTGATTCTCCTGCCTCAGCCTCCCTGAGTAGTTGGGATCATGGGCACTTGCTACTATGCTTGCCTACTTTTTGTATTTTTAGTAGAGACAGAATTTCACCATGTTGGCCAGGCTGGTCTTGAATTCCTGACCTCAAGTGATCTGCCCAGCTTGGCCTCCCAAAGTGCTGGGATTACAGGCAAGAGTCACTACTCCTGGCCAGAATACAATGTACTTTCTATTCTTCCTTAGGCTAATAAATTTTCTATCTCCATGACTCCTTAGATCTTTGTGTCCTAAAAGGGAATTTAGGACATGTCAAAAGTGAATCTTCTTGTTTCAGCAAAGCAGTTACCCACATTCGAGGAGTTCAGTTTATAGGGCGTTGTTAACTCATTCGATTTTATTTTTGTTTACTTGTATTCCCTAATTTTGGAGCAGAGAATCTAATGATCCTCTGATATCAAACTTAAGTTGTGTTCTCAACATCACAAATAGTTTAGCTTCTGAAACTCCAGGAAGTTCTGATTGACCCCAAATTTGGTTGAGGCTCAATGTGACCAAACACTTCTTAAGTAAATGTTATAATCTATAAGATTATATATTCCTCCCTTGGATAATAAGACCATAGGATAGAAACTTTTATTTAGTGTTGTAGTAATGGTAGTGTCATGCAGATTTCAATCATAGCAATTTACTGTACGAAAACTGTCTTCTAGAAATGATATTGCTACTATTGCATTTCCATCAGTTGGACATTTGTTTGCTTTGCATCCCAGCAAAAATAAGGGATATGGGTGCTCCAGCCACATTTGTTTGGTTATGATTCACTTATGACCAATAACCTGTGTTTAACAAACAGCAGCTATCTCTGTCTGACTGTAGTATGGAATCCAGCTAATCCACTGATTCCTAACGACCTGTACTTCCGGTCTAGGATCCAACACCACCAGACTTCTGTGTTTTATTGTTGTTGTTCGTTTAAAGGATCTAAAATCCGATCTGTTTTAATGTTGTGACATGGTTCAAAGTTCCATTACTGCATATTTTCATACATTTGATCACCACTAACTTTTTGGTAAAAACAATACACAAGCCCCTGCTTTAAAAAAATAGATAAAAAGAAAACCAAAAAAAAGTTTGCCCAAATGGGTTTGCAATTCTGTAAGGTCTGTCCTTGATCTGGTCTTATCACGCCATGGAAATGCAATCTATTAATGATAAACCTATTTTATCAAGGCATAAGCTAACTTTTAAGCATTCTTGTTTGAAATTACTCCTCTACTTGCAATCACAGCTGCCTGGTGACAAACATCTGACAGTTAAATATTAATGCCCCACATAGATATAATTAAAAAAACAAGCTGAAGTTAAATACCTTTTATGTGGCTAAAAAATGGTGCATTGATGATTCACCAATTGAAGTACTATACAAAAACACCTCCCATTCTCAGAAGAGCCAGCTGGAAGGAGGCATTGCTTGGTTAATTGTAGTTTTACTTATATTTTTCCACCATTTAGTAAATGGGAAACTTCTTTTTTTTTTTTTCCCCAAATTCTTTCACAAAAGCTTTGGGAAGTCTAGCTTTGTTGACTATAAATATGGTACTATACATTTCCAAATAGCTTCGTAGCCAGCATTTCACAATATGCTATGCGGTCACTAGTTTTTCACAGTTTTGAAAGTGAGAAAACTGACATAGAGGTTAGATGATTAGTTTTAGCTAATTGGGAATCCCAAATCTTATGCGCCAACTTAGGCATCTTAAAAAAAATTCATGTGCCAATGTCAGAATATAACTATCCATTTGACCTCCACAAAGCTGATCATGTACAAAGGCAAACATTTTCATTTCTCTGGCAATCTTGGCACCTTCAGCATAGTTTAATTGTTTACAACCTTCAGTGATAAAATTAAATTGGCGTTCTTTGTCTATCCTTTACTTATTTGGTGAATTTTCATTTATCCTTTAAAAGTCTTTTTTGACTCCCTTCCCTCTTCAAAGCCTTGTCTGTTCTTCCCTCTTTGTCAGTTGACGGTGTTTTCTCAGCATGCTTTCTGTACCTAGCCAGCTGCCCTGATAGGCCATGAGTAAGCTGAAGACAGACCCTATCTCTCATTCACCTTGGCCCAGTGTCCAGCACAAACTAAGCACTCAATCAATTTAGTTTGTTGAACTAACTAGCTAGCTAACTACTAAAGAAATTAAGATTCAGGTGGTATAGAGGAATAAAGAATAATTTGGTAACTTCTAACAGTGAACACTGAGCATAGATCAGGGTATGGAATATCGTATAAAGTGTAAGAAAGACATGGAAGTACCTCAGGTTATACTTTTCACGAGTACTAACCTGAAGCACTAGCGTGACAACTGTCGTGATACTGGGGATGATCTGAATACTCTTCCTCTCAGATTAAAGTGGATATTTTCTAATACAACAATATTTATTGGTAAAATATGACATTTTCCTTAAAAAACTTAAAAGAGGCTTAAGAATGTTCTCTACAGTTTAGGACACATTTTGAGTATGAATAGAGTTACTCAAAACATCCTATCAATATCCAGGGGGCTTCCATATTTCTTTCCCCTTTAACTAGATGCCACTTCCATTTGTGTTTCATCAGTGAAAAAGTAATTTGGAGGCCTCATTCATTATCCCGCAGCTGGAGTTTTCATTCGTTTGTACTGGGGTACCCTCGCCTTAACTGCACACACCTCCCTTTCCTCTGGGTCCCATCCTTGCCATCTGCCAGGGGCAAAGTTGAAGCAGCCCCTCCACACCATTGCTCAACCAGGTCTGATATCCTCGTCCAATTCTACTGTCAGCGGCATTCTGCTCAGAGATTACTTTTGTTTTACCCCAGGCACAGGTAGTGACTGAATAAAAGGTAATGAAAGAAATAAGAGCCCTGCCTAGAACTGCAGGCACGAGTCACAACAGGGCCCTGAAAGCAGCCTGTGGCAAGAAGTATGGCTTCCAGGTACCCGCCTCCACACTCAGCCCAGCCTTATGTATGCAAGGAAAATCACACCCCAGGAAAGACCGACATTCTTTCTCCTGTTGAAACTCCAAGCCCAAACTGTTATTCTAAAGGAAGCGCATGGCCTTTCAAGGCCTTCCAGTTCTTCCTACTGCTTGGGAACTGATGCGCGTTCCTCCTCCTGCAGCCGGCCTGGGATAAGGGGAGAGCAGGGGGCAGGTGGCGCAGAATATGCCCATGTTTCAGAAAGCTGGTCCACCCTGTGTGCCCCGTCTCACCAGATGTGCAGACAGCTGAGGGTGGCAAAGAGAATTCCCGCAATGAAGGCCAGGGGAATGGCCAGGAACACCGTCAGGAACTTGTACATTACGTATTTGCTGATTTCAAAGAGGGCATGGCTGCAGATCCACACTTTGTCAAAGGAGTGCGTAGTCACCGGCTCTGCGATCACATCCTCGAAGCCCAGCTGCGGAGACAGGACGCAGGGACCCCGAACCGTCAGCGGACCTGCCGCCCTGGGAACCGGGAGCGCTCTGGGCGGGGGAAGCAGGAGGGAAGGACGTGCTAGGGCATCCCCCTCTTCTCTTAGGGTCACGGTGGGCGCACAGGAACCTGGCTAAGAATTCCTGGCTACGCAGGCGGCGGGTGGCGCGTGGGACCGTGGGAGGGTGCGGGTCTCAGACCCTGCAGGGCCGACCCGATGGCGAGGGTGGGACGGGGTGGGGCGGGGCTGAGGGGCGCCCGCACCTCCCGGCCTCAGCGGGGACCTGGGCCCGCCCGCCCCGGGCTTCACCTTGAGATGTGAGTTGAGCCGGTGGGGATCCCGGTCCTGGGCCGAGTCCGCGAACTTCTCGGGGTCGGCATACTCGAGGCCGCTGTGGTGGCTGTAGGAGTCGTCGTCCATGAAGAGCTGCACGTCCGCCTTCTCCGTCTCCAGTCCCATAGCGGCCTTGGTGCGCAGCCGCTGCAGCCCGGCTGGCGCGGTGCGGCTCCGGGTTCGCGCGGCCTCCCCTTCCCGTAGCGCCCGGCCCCGCCCCGCCTCGCCTCTCCCAGCGCGGCCCGGGCAGCGGCCGCTTCCCGCTGCGGGCTCCAGCCCCCAGCCCTGCAGTCTCCAGCCCCGCCCCGGCGCCGCGCCGCCCCTCCCCGCCCGCCTCCCCGGCCGGGGCGCTGGGAACCGTCCCCACGAGTCACAGCCCCGGCCCTGCCGTGGGCAGCGACGCCAGCAGCTGGGACTAGGAGGGCCTCCTGGTCACCCTGCTAGGCGCCCGTACTGTCATGCCTCAGAGCTGGCAGGTCGTCCCAGGGATGACAAAGGCCTTCCTGGAGGGATGGAGCCTTGTGGTTAGGAGCGCGGGGTTCAGAAGCAGGTCTGTGCTCACCTCCAGCTGTGTTTGCCCTGCGTGCTTCGGCCCATGGTGCTGGTACTGAGCCCCTGGGAACCTCAGCTGCCTCCTTCGCAAAATGGGAGCTGTGGCACCTGCTTCAGAGGTGTCCGTGAGAATTAAATGTGAATTTCACGTAAAATTCTAACACACATGGCCCATGGCCCGTAACACACAGTGATAAACTTCCGATCAACGTTGTTGCTGCTGTACTGAAAGGTAAGGAGCCACAAAGTACCTGAGTGCTAGTGACCTGTAAGTGCAGGTGAAGTTGGGTAGGCGAGCGCCCTGGCCCTAGAGTTTGTGCCTTCAGCCCTGAAGGGTGAGGGGAGATCTACTTTGTTTTACTTCCTAAACTACACCGTGTGTGTGTGTGTGTGTGTGTGTGTGTGTGTGTGTGTGTGTGGCGGAGTTTCGCTCTTGTTTACTTCCTAAACTACACCGTGTGTGTGTGTGTGTGTGTGTGTGTGTGTGTGTGTGTGTGTGTGTGTGGCGGAGTTTCGCTCTTGTTGCCCAGGCTGGAGTGCAATGGCGCGATCTCGGCTCATCGCAACTTCCGCCTCCCGGGTTCAAGTGATTCTCCTGCTTCAGCCTCCCAAGTAGCTGGGATTACAGGCAGCTGGGATTACCAGGCCCGGCTGATTTTGTAGTTTTAGTAGAGACGGGATTTCTCCATATTGGTCAGGCTGGTCTCGAACTCCTGACCTCAGGTAATCGGTCCTCCTTGGCCTCCCAAAGTGCTGGGATTGCAGGCCTGAGTCACCGCGCCCGGCCTCCACCTTTTAATTTTCCTTTGAACCAGACTCTCTTGAAAGATTCAGGAACCTCTAAGATGCAGTCACATCTGTGATTATCTTGTAGGCAGCACAGAAACAGAACCCTAGCACAAAGCCACATTGCAATGGATGAATTAGCCTGCTGACTACTCACGCAAAGGTTTTCAGAAGGGAGGAGTTTGCATGTTCATAAAGGGCTTTAGGGTCTGGCAAACATATACGTGTGTTTGGGGAGGAAGGGCACTTAGTAAAAATTTGCCAAAAGCAAAACAATGAGAACTAGGCTTGAGGTGCAGGTTGCTCAGAGCTCAAAGTAGGCATGTGGTAGGTATTGCTGGATACAGTGTATTTGTAGCTTGAACATATCAAATCCCTTTAGGTGAACTGGATTTGAAGAATTACTTCTTCCAAAAGAAAAAAAGATCATTTTTGAAACAGCAAAAATTACAGAAATAAAAAAGAACAGGAACAGAATGAGAAAAATGTTTTGGGGTGGGAGGCGAAATTCAATATTTCTAACAAATAAAAAGTTTCCCTGCTGCTACCTCAGTATATGAATGGCAGTGTTGTAACCCTATGGAGTGTTACAGAGTTGAATCTCATGGCTATGGAACCCCTCCTCTCCCAGACATCACCCTGCTTACCCATTCCCTTCTGTTTTACATAGCTTTCCCACTTTTATTTGTGTTCAATCAATTCCAAAGTGATGACTTAGACATTCTACTCGTTGCATTTTCTGTGCTTCTCCACCTTGTCCATTCTCCTGATGAGAATTGGAACTCTTCTAGAATTGTTGCCCAACAACTGTTCATTAAAGTGAATAGAAGACATGAATCCTTATGGGAATCCATAATATCAATTGTGAGGAACAGAAAAAAAAGAGATAATTTACATCCGAATACCATTTTATAAACATTTATTTTCCTTAAAATTATAATCCCAGATTTCAAGGTCTCACCCAAAGAAGAAAGTCACTCCCATAGAACGAGAGTAGTGGGACTTATGTAGTGGGTAAAAATCTGACATTAGCACTTCTTATAATTCTTTGTCCTCATTATATTTACATTTCCCATGGGATTATTAGGACATTTGAGAGTTATCACAAATAATTGACTTGTTTTCAGGAAGTGGCCAAGAGGACTATTTAGATGATAGCTTCTTTCGTAAAATGATAGGTATTTAAAAAAGGTGTCCCTAAAACCCATCTAAGTGAAACCCATCTGGATTTGTTGTATGCAGCATAGAACTTGAAAGGAGAGGATTCATTTATTCATCCATTTGCAATTTTTTATTGAACAATCTCCTCTCCCATGGGTCAGATCTGGTGAGGTTCTTATTTTGATGAAATTCTTATCCATTTCAGCATTTTAATACATAGGATTTTTTTGAAAGAAGCTACAAAAATGATTTTGCTTATCCTATTGTTTAGTGTTTAGATAAGGTTAGTTATATGGTTTGGATTTGTGTCCCTGCCGAATCTCATGTGGAACTGTAATCCCCAGTGTTGGAGGTGGGGCTTGGTGGGAGGTGATTGGAGATTGGATCTTGGGGGCAGAGTTCTTAGGAATGGTTTAGCAACCACCCCCACCGCCACCCCCGCCCCCGACCCACAGCTGGTACTGTATAGTGAGTGAGTTCTCATTAGATCTTGTCCTTCAAAAATGTGTGGCTCCTTCCCCTCACCTTTCTTTGGCTCCTTCTGTGATCATGTGAAGTGCTACTCCCTGTTTCCCTTCAGCCATGAATGTAAGTTTCCTGAGGCCTCCCCAGACGCTGAGCAGATGCCATCATAATGTTGTACAGTCAGTGGAACTGTGAGCCAACTAAACCTCTTTTCTTTATAAATTATCTAGTCTCAGGTATTTCTTTATAGCAGTGTGAGAACGGACTAATATAGTTAGCTACTGTTTTTTTCATGGGGCTTAAACCAGAGTGATTCCCACAGCAATGGCATCTGTCCTTATGAACATATAGGAAAATTTACCAGGAAAGGGAAAAGAAAGGAGGTGGGTGGGTGCTAAATGGCTGAGCACATTCTAGTGTCTTCTGGACCACAGAATTACTCTCCAATAAGCACTTCCTACAGAGTTTAATTGCCCTGTAATCCAGAGAAATTAAAAAAATTATAATAAGTTCTTACTGGTGCATTTATCTTCTGACTTATTATGTATCTTAGCTTCTGATAAGAGGGCTGTTCTTTAGATGGTGTATTAATATATTTTAGAAATAATAGTCTGATGATAGATTAGAATTTGTGAGAAGGATAGTTTATAACCATTTTGTTCCTCACTTCTTTCAGCACAGTGTCAATGGAAGAAGGTTATTTTTCTGGAGCATTGAAAATTGCATGGCAATGCTCTTATGAATAAAAATATCTATTTTTTTTCCGTTCAGCTTTTTTTTTTTTTCAAATCACAGATGTGTCATATTTTTTTCCCTGTATAACTCACATACAATTTTGGTCAGGGTCTGTTTTTCAAACTGCCTTTGAGAAAATTGGTATTAATGAAAATGCAGTAATAATTTCTTGATCTCACTATATGTTTTAATAATATTTAAAGCATTCGGATTAGACCAGGGTTTCTCAGTCTCAACCCTATTGGCATTTTGGGCCAGATCATTTTTCCTTGTGAGAGGCTGTCCAGTCCATTGTAGGATGTTTAGCAGCATCCCTGGCATCTACCCACTAGATACCAATAACACTCCCAGTCATGACAGCCAAAGTATTTCCAAATGTTGCCAAATGTCCCCTGGGGAGCAAAATCACTTTTCCCCTTCTTTCCCAGGCTGAGAACCACTGAATAAGACAATGTTGAAACAGTGCTGTGTGAATTAGAAAAATTAAGCTCCAGCTCTTCATTTACAAATCCATGCTTAAGAGAAATCTCAGAATTGTATACCAATGTATTAGAAACTCCAGGGCTAGGCCTGGCACAGTGGCTTATACCTGTAATCCCAGCTCTCTGGGTGGCTGAGGAGGCAGACATAGTGAGACCAATTCTCTACAAAAAGTAAAAAACCTAGCCAGGTGTAGTGACAGACGCCTGTAGTCCTAGCTACTAAAAGCCCAGGAGTTTGAGATTATAGAGTTTGAGGGCACAGAGCAAGGCCCATCTTAAAAAAAAATAGAAAGAAACCCCATGTCTTTTTGAAATTAAACTTAAGAATATTTGTCATGTAAAATATTCAGAAGAACCTATTACCATTGACTAATTGCAAATGTTTCAATACAATGTTGGTATTAATGAATATATATTAACCCCCACTCCTTTCCCCTAGAGATCAACAGGGAGCAACTGCCAAGGCCTCAAGCCCTGTCTACCTTGCCTGGCCTCCTATACTTTCCTCACAAAGGGTAGGATTGTTTAAACGATTATATCTGGAAAAACACAGGCTTGGGACTTCTTGATCTGTAAGATTCTATCTTAACATTATAAAATTCAGTGATTTTTGGCAATCTTCAGCAACTGAATAGCGTTTGGAAGTTTTAAGTGACCTTAACTGAGAAATCCATGGACTTGCTATTGGGAGAGCCAGGCAATTGCTTACCAGGTTCTTCAAGCATCCCCTCCTAGGCTTGCTTACTGTTAGCAAGGACAAAGCTTGAGAAATTTGGAAGGACCTGCTGTTTCCGGCATAAGCCACTCTCTCTGTGGCTTTACATAAACTATTCCTTGCATAACTCCTGTCTGCTACTCCTTCTTTATCAATGCATCTTTTAATTTCCTCCTTCTACCCTCCAACTCACCGTCCACCTTCCACTATCTGCCCCCCCTTCCAACTGTCCCCCCACCTCCCCAATACAGAGGACATTTCCTCCACAAAAAAGTTTAAAGGAATAGATAAAAATGTCTGCTATTAAAGTTAGTCAATAATCAACTTTGCGGTGTGGTGCCACATGGTTGCATGGTGTTTAATAAAAGTTTCTTCACTTTTTTCCCCCTGATTTACCACTTGTCTTTTTGTTCACAATTTGTGTAAAATAAGTCTTGCATCAGTGGACCAGGGAATTTTTAGCTTAATATTAAGAAACAGTAGCTTGTTGGTAATTGTTGCAAGCTTGATCTTCTGGCTGTTTCAGGCAGCACCTTCTCTGGTCAAAAATCCCTCTCCATTTACTAGAATTTCCAGAATTAACTTTTGTTTGGCAATACCTGGCAATTAGAAATGAATGAGGAAGAAGGTACACTCTTGAAAAACCTGTATTCGCAGTTAGAGCTGGTAGGATAGGTCATTTCGTTCTCATTAAAAACAATGTATGACAATTAATTTTAGATTTATGTTATCCTGTGTTCCATAAGTAAAGGATGTTCCTGTTTAATCTTTTGAGTATCCCATGGATTTATGAAATACTGTATATACAAATAAGACATCTCTATAGGATGTTGATATTTTATCTTTGCAGAACATGAAATGGGCACTAATTAACTTTGGTTGTGCACTGTTAAGTTAAACTCTCAATGAGTACAACTTCCTCTGTGTTCAAGTGGAAATATCATTTCTACAAAGCTGCAGAGTTAAATGTTTTCCAAACACCAACTGAAATGTGCACAGCAAGATTATTAGTTGCTAAAACAACGGATCTAGAGGTTGTTTTGGACAAAACATTTATTATAGCTCAGTTTGAAGCCTTTGTGTTCCCTAATCTTCTTTCTTTTTACAAATGTTATTCTATTTTTTATTTAGAGTTAATGCAAGTTTTAAAAACTAACATAGCTAATCTACTACATTAGCCAAGAGAAAAAAAAATGGGAAGACTTTTTTTTTTTCAACAAGTTTTAGCCTTATTGCATATTTCCAATACAAAAATAAGAGCAAAAGTACAGAATGCCTTCCACCTGGATCTTGCAAATTATGGCTTTGGTGTCTATCAGGTGACTTTTAATGCTTGAGAGAATCATTTATGAGTAAAGAGCAAAGAGAATCCAACTGCACAAAGCAGATGGAAGACTGGGATGCAGCCAAGGGGTTGGGCAGAAGAATTTTTAGATTATATTTTCCTAACAATAAATATCTGGGAAGATTTTTGTTTCCAGAGAGTTTACTAAAAAAAAGTTAGTCTATTTCTGTTCTGTGGCTACACAAAATAGTAAGGCGGATTTCTACAATACATAAAGGCATAAAATAGGCAATTTAGATGTCTGTATCTACTCTTTCTGGGCCACTGAAGCTCAGTGAGACCCTCGGTGTCTGCCAACTGCTTATTAAGGTCTCAGTTTCTTGTTTAGAACAGCCTAAAGATTGGATCTACAGGTAGTTAATAAAGAAAGTACTCTTTTAAATACATTGTAAATAAGACTGTTGACATTATTGAGTGTCTGAATGAAGTAATTCTTCTCTCGTTAAACAATTACTAAATGGATAAATGTCTTATTTCGAAAGCAACTTTAGTAGATGTTTGCATTTTTTTAAAAAAAGAGGAGGAAGAGTAGAATCCTTCAAAGCCTTCGGAATAGTCTCATCATGCTAACCTTGAAAGAAACAACATTTTACTGAAATATGCATCATTTTCTATAACATCTGTGTTTATGTTACCATTTCACTTTTGGGAAATGATAACAATTATGTGTCAAATAGAGTGACTCCCCCCTGCTTCATAATAGTGAAAATACATTAAATTCTGCTTGTTACTTATTGTCCATCGATATACGTTCATATAATTACACACAGTACTAAAAGGTATGCCTTTTTACCTTTTAAAAAGCATTCCGGTCATTGGAAACTCTTGGATAAACAAGTCGCTAGAAATAAACTTAGATAGTAAAACATTGTGGTCCTGAAAAACTGCACACTACTTTATTTGGAAATAGTAGAATTTGCAGAATGTTGCTATAAAGGGCATGCTACTCAAATTACTTGGTTCTGAAGACTTTTACTATGAAAGCAAAGTATTTTCTGAAGGAGTAGAGCACAAATAGCTAAATGTTTGGGGCAAAAATAGAGTTATTATATTATCATTTTGTAAAATCCTCTCCAGTTTCACCATGTGTGTATTGCATGTTTAAAAAATGGTATAACATGAGAAATGAGAGATGTCGAATGACTAACTGATAGGTTTAAATGACTTAAAAGTGTAGAATGCTGATTATTTACCACAGTTGGGCTGTTCTTTAGGAAAAGAACAAAATCCAGAAAATTTCTTTTAGGCATAGGGAGATGTTTTAGGATATTAAAACCTGCTTTAGAAGACTGCACTCCTGTCACAAATCTTATTTTCCCCTAAATTTCTTCAGTGTTTACTTGTTAGTGTGTCTTTTACTGCCAGGGAAAGTGTTTGATGATATAAATGTTTCCCTTTCTTCCCCTTTTCTCCTGCTCCTTCTTCTCTGTTTCTTGCATTCTTGTTTTCTTCCTTTTCAAAATAATTGCTTGTCCATTCATAACATCTCAGAGTTGGGAAGAGCTTAGAGGCTCTAGACCAATGATCCGCTCGTCCATGAATCTTCACAGTGGCCATACAGGCTCTGCTGGAATATTTTGGCAATGGAGAATTACCTTATTAAGCAACTCAAATATCATTGTTAGAAAATTTTGTGCTATTTTGTATCAGGATTTATTTTTCTGATTATCTATCTCTCTCTCTCCATCCATCCATCCATCTACCTATCATCTCGTCTTAATTCTGCCTTTTGTAGTTTTTTAAGAAAAAGGTGTTAAATGTCAGCCCTTGAAGTGTTTGAAGGTAGATTTTAAACACCAGTCCCTCTCCCCACTTTATCTCTTTTCTAGCTAAGCAGCTCCATTTCTTTCAGTTGTTTTTCATGTGTCACTGTTTCCAAATATTTCTTGTAATTTTCTTTTTCTCTGAAGCTGTTCCCCTATCTTGTGACACTTGGTCTGGGGTTGGAACAACATAGCATAAAATAAGAAAACTATATTACCTTCTTTGTATTGATCTCTAGACTGATTTTTTCTTTTCTTTTTTTGGCTGCTGCATCTTATTGTTGAATCAAATGCATCTCATTTGAAATGAAATCTTTATGTCTTTTGTATTTTGGTTAGGTCACACTGTTAGTATGAAACAATTGATTATTTGAACCTAAGGCAACTAATTATTCCTACTATATTTTATCATGCTTTGAGTTTCCTTTTACACTGTTTACTGTGTATTATTTCACAGTTAATCTGTGTGTTTGTTTACACCTCTATTCATGGTCACTGATAAAATGTTGAATAAGGAAGGGCTGAGAACAGACTTATGAGGCATTCCAATTTAATGGCTATAAATACCATCTATATACTGACAAGTTCTAAATTTATAGTTCTAGCTGTTTTCAAGCTTCAAATTGATATATCCTGCTGACAACTTTGACATCTCAGATTTCCTATGCCCCAAAACCTACCTGTGGACTCCCATCCCCAAATCTAATCATTCTGTGTTCACACAGTCAGTCAACCTCAAACCCTATGTGTCAGCTTTAATTCCTCCATTTCCCTCGTTACTTCTTCTCCAATGAGGTCTGTTAGTTCTACCTTCAAAATCAGTGCTTTCACCCTCTCCCATTTCAGTTGTCTTCCCCGGTCTACTAAGTTCAGATCTCGCCTGAGCAACCTCAACAGGCTGCATGTTTGGGTGTTCATTCCCATTCCCTTCTTATAAGTTACTTTATCTACAGAGTAGCCAAAGAACCTTTAAAGGATGCACAATTTAGTGAATATTATTGTGTGTATGTGTATGTGTGTGTGTGTGTACATATATATATATATATATGCACACACATAGAAAAGTGATAAATCATAAGTATACAGCCCAATGATCACAAGGAAAACACGCCTTGTAAGTTTCACTGAGATCAAGAAATAGAACATCACCAGACCTCAGACGCCTATCTCTGTCATCACCTATATCCTCCTCCCACAAAGTAACTACTGTCCTAACTTTTAACATCATGCATTAGATTTGCCTGTTTTAAATTTTTTGTAAAGAGACATACATTACTCTCTATTGTGTCTAGTGCATTTTGGTGAACATGACTGTGAGATTCATCCAAGTTGTAAATAGGAGTAATTCTTTCATCTTTATTTCATCTTATTCTTGGTTTTTGCACATGGTGTTTTAGTGTATGAACAAACACAATTTATTTATTCATTCTGATGTTGATGGAATATGGGCCACTTCCTGTTTGGGGATGCTATGAATAACACTACTATGAACATTTCTAAATACATGTCTTGGTTTAGATGTATACACATTTCTGTTGGGTTTATGGCATTAAAGGGTAAATACACATTCAATAATACTAGTTACTGCCATATTATAAAGTGATTATGTTAATTTACACCCCACCAGCAGTGAATCAGAGTTACAATTACATTTTCACTACGTGTATGTAAAACTTTGATTTTGAATAGCAAAGACAAAAAAATTATCTTAAAAACAGATAATTCAACAAGAGTAGAAGAAAATATTGAGGTTGGCAATGTCTAGAGTAAAAGGTGACAGATCTCTGCTGTCATTTTAAACTTATGAGTTAGTGAAAAGCATAATTGAGTACTGGTTTGAAACTGATATTCTTTCCAAGAGGTGGGTCCCTGGCAAACACACACTCATAGGAAAACACAAGAGCCAAAACAATCAACCTTGCTAAAATGTCTCTTTGGGGAATGAAAAATGCACTCTTACCCACTCTACTTGCCTCCTAGGAAGAAACAACATCAAATGCTGGAGGAAATATCTTGCTTTTCCAAACTGCCTTTTAACATATCTTATTATCAGCCAGTAGATTATTTTTCTCTGAGTATGTTAACACATGCTGTCTCACAGTTCTTCATTTATGTACTATTTATCTTGCCTTTCCTGTCTCTTCAGTCTAATTATTCACCATGCCTTTATCTTCTTCAGACATGTACATAAAGCTTATTACATAAGCTAACTACATAACTTAAAGAGATCTTTCTTTTTTCTTTTCCATTTATTTATTTATTTATTTATTTATTTATTTATTTATTTAAGATGGAGTCTCCTCTGTCACCCAGGCTGGAGTGTAGTGGCACGATCTCGGCTCACTGCAACCTCTGCCTCCCGGGTTTAAGTGATTCTATCATGTCAGCCTCCTGAGTAACTGGGATTACAGGCATGTGCCAAAATGCCTGGCTAGTTTTTGTATTTTTTTAAGTAGAGATAGGATTTCACCATGTTGGCCAGGCTGGTCTTGAACTCCTGACCTCAAGTGATCTGCCTGCTTCGGCCTTCCAAAGTGCTGGGATTACAGGCATGAGCCATCACACCCAGCTAAAGAAAATCTTTAGCACGTTTAGAAATCTATGACTTTGATATATAGGGATGACAGTGGAGAAATACATATGTAATTTCTTGGTGATTCTGGTTAACCTTCATGGTGAAGTGTCAGTGTTACCACCTCAGATTCAAACCAAAACTTTTATGAGAGTAAAACGAGAGGGAGGCATTGTTGATAATTACATCACAATTACATCAGGATAATTGCAATCAGCCTATACAGGACTGTCCTAGGCAAATTAGGACCTATCGCTACCCTAGCTTGATAATCACCTTCAGATCATCTTCTTCCCTTTTCAGGAGCTATGGATGGTGGATCCTCTAATGTGAGTGTTTTAAAGGAATGGGGGTTGTTCAGGAGATTACAGAAAAGAGAATTGCCCCCAAAAGTATGGTGTAGTAGAAAAAAAGTGTAAGTGTAGAGTTAGGTTTTAATTTCTGATCTAAAACTCAGGTATAAATTTGGTTGTTAGTCAATCTCTCTTATCCTTGGGTTGTTCATTGGCAAATGGTAGAAACGTAAGAATAAAACAAAGTGCCTGAGACAATGTTTAGCTCTGTAATTTTCAGAAAAGACACTCAATAAATTTTAGCCTACTTAGAAGGTCAATGCTTACAAATAAGGCAACCAAAGGGAGGGGAGGGGGCGTCATACTGAATAAGGTCCAATTTGCTCATCTGAATAATAATTCTTAATATTATAGACATCTTTTACACTTTTCTGCAAGTACTTTTACATTGCTCCTAAGAGCTATCTTGTGAGCAGGCTGGGTTATTGCTATTACACCCATATTAGAGACAAAGAAACTGAGGCTCAGGGAAGTTCACAGATTTGACAAAGTTTCCATGGTTATTAAATGTTAAGTCTAGGCTATAAACCCACATTTCTTTATATGTCATCCTGGACTCATCCAGCGAGATACCACACTTATTTGAAAGGAATTTTTCAATAATAAAATATTTAAGGTGTGTGCTTGCATAATATGGTTGACTTTATTTTTCTACACAGTGAGGTGTTATCATTCTGGAAGCTCAAAGATCAAATCATGAATCTTTTATTATCTGCATATGAATTATTATCTGCATTTTATGGTGATTCACAAACAAACGTCGTTGCTTTCCCCTGAATACTAGAAATGCCTCAGATAGTTTTCTTTCAACCCTCTTCAGTGCGAACATTCTGCAATGGGAGTGCTCATATTGTATCTGAAGTGGAATTATAATTTCAATCTGTGATTAAAAGCACATAAATTATTTCAAAGGCAAATAAAAAGTTAGTTGTGGGCCAATTATTGTTTAGAATTTTTCCCTACTGATTTTCTGATTGATAACACCAGAAAGTTCGAATTAATTTGAGAAACTTGGATAGTCAGGACTTTGCTAGTTCTTCAACAACAAAGAAAAGTGGGGGGCCGGAGAAAACAGGTGGATAGTGTTCCAAGTCCATGGGAGTGGCTCATGCCTCTCCAAGGGGAGTGGGCTGACCCTGGAGCTCCAGCCAGGGAAACAGCCACCCACATGGCTGCAAGTTCTACCCAAATAGCTCTGAAACGCCTCAAAAAATGCCAGACTAAAATCACAGAAGGAAATGTATGCAGTTTGAATGATTTAGGAGAATAGACTAAGTGAAAGTTGGAATCAATACAGAAAATTATTTAACATATTTATATTTCTTTTTTTAAATAACAGCTTTATTGAGCTGTAATTCATCTAACATATAATTTACAAATTTAAAGTGTACAATATAGTTTTAGTCTATTCACAGAGTTGTACAACCATCAGTCACCAAAATAAATTTTAAAACAGTTTTATTACCCCAAAAGAAATCCAAACCTATTAGCTAACATCACCCGAGCTTTCCATCTCCTCCTGTCCTAGGCAACCACTGAGCTACTTTCTGTCTGTATAGATTTGCCTATTCTGGGCGTTTTCTATAAATGAATTCATACAATATGTGGTTTCTGTGACTGATGTTTTTCACTTAGCCTAACGTTTCCAAGGTTTATTGGTGAATAATATTCCTTTTTAGCAATGCTATCTATTCATCAGCTAATTTGGTTATTTCCACTTTTGGGTTATTACAAATAATGCTGCTTTGAACATTTGTATATACGTTTTTAAATACACACTTGTTTTCATTTCTCTTGGATATATACCTAGGAGTGAATCATGTTAACCCTATGTTTAATCTTTTGAGGAACTGCCAGGCTGTTTTCCAAAGTGACTGCACCATTTTACATTCCCACTAGCATGTTTTCCACGTCCCCATCAATATTTGTTACGGTGTGTTTTTTAAATTATAGCCATCCTAGTGGATGAGAAATGGTATTTTATTGGTTTACATTTTTGTAATCACTAATTATAAATTGCATTTTGTACAAGATGTTAGCCAACATATATGCCATTCAAAAAGCAACATCAGATGTCTAAGCTAAAAGTTGAATCGTTTTTACCTAAAACATTTTCTCCACTATGAGAATTCTTATTTCATTTTATATACTTAATATTCCATAGTTATTTCTTTCCCCTGGATTTGTCATGTGGGAATGAACTTACAGTGTATTGCGTTATTAATTATATCTTTTCTGGTGGCATGATACTCTTTTCTCCAGAAAACCTGTAGAAGATAAGGTCTATGCCTCTTATTTATTTTGAAACCTTATCAGGATCTAATACAAAATTGAATATGTAGTTTGGGCTCAATAAAGATTGGCTTATTGACTGATTCAGTTAATTGCTCATTTTTGCTGGGCTGATTTAAATTGTCTTAAAGTTAAAAAGAAAATAACTGAAGCAGTATTGACAAAGCATAAACCTTTTTTTTTTTTTTTTTTTTTTTTTTAATCTGTGACAGAGTCTTGCTCTATCGCCCAGGCTGGGGTGCAGTGGCGGGATCTCTGCTCACTGCAAACTCCGCCTCCCAGGTTCACGTCATTCTCCTGCCTCAGTCTCCAGGGTAGCTGGAACTACAGGCTCCCGCCACCTCACCCGGCTAATTTTGTTTTCGTGTTTTTAGTAGAGACCATGTTGGCCAGGATGGTCTCCATCTCCTGACCTCGTGATCCGCCCGCCTCGGCCTCCCAAAGTACTAGGATTACAGGCGTGAGCCACCAAGCCTGGCCAAAGAATAAATTTTACCAGTATTTGAGTAATTGAGATTTTACCAAATGAATTTTTAATTCATAGATTAACAGAATCTGTTGATTAAGTGAAACAGCATCTCTAAGATAACGGAATTGGACAATTCCCTGTGGTGGGGAGTGTGTTGCATGGGGCCGTGTGCTGCTGTTTCAGAGGGTTATGTGGGGAGTTTTTCTCATGTCTGCAAACAGGACAAATAAAATAACATAGATAGATTCCATTGGAAGATATTTGGAAGCTAACCAAGGAGCATATGAGCAAAAGTAGTTGTTTTTGTTGTTGTTGTTTTCGTTTGGTTTTTTTGAGACAGCATCTGTCTCGGTTGCCCAAGCTGGACTGCAATGATATGATCTCAGCTCACTGAAACGTAGTTTTAAGGGAATCAGTTTTCATTTGTTTGACTTCCCTATATGCTCTTTATCAAAATTAATTTATCTGGTAAATTAACAGATCACAGTTAACTGATCTGTGTCTGGTTTTCCTTTTTTTTTTTTTTTTTTCAAATTTGCTCCTTTCTGCTACGCACAGTGGCTCGTGCCTGTAATTTTAGTACGTTGAGAGGCCAAGGCGGGAGGATTGCTTGAAGCCAGGAGTTTAAGACCAGCTCTGACAACATAATGAGACTCCATTTCTCCAAACAAAACAAAACAAAACAAACAACAACAACAACAAAAATGCTGGGCATGGTTGTGTGTACCTGTGCTTCCAGGTACCCAGGAAGCTGAGGTGGGAGGATGGAGGATGGCTTAAACCTAGGCGGTCAAGGCTGCAGACTCCAGACTGGGAGACAGAAAAAGAACCTGTCTTAAAAAAAAAAGAAAAAAAAAAAAAAAGAAAAAAACTTGCTCCTTTCCCATTTTATACAGAAATATAAAGAATTATAAAGACATGTAGACCCATCCTGAACTTACCACACTGCTGTACTCAGTAGTGTAAAAGCCTCCAGGAGGAAGAGTGGGGAAAGGAGAAATTACAATAGGACTGGCAGTAAAATCTTCTTCAATCAAAGTACATGAGTACTACCTCTAATCCAGCTCGTTAAAATAAACCTTTCCAATACATTATTCTTTTTATGTTTAGCAATTATTCACCAAAATTTGTGAGCTATTTATAATTTCTTGATCAATTATATACTATTATTACAGTTTAAAATTTATTTTTAATTGATAAATAAATTGTACTATTACTGTTTTTTAATAGTAATTACTATTATTTATTATTGTGTACTACTAATAATTAAAACAATACTCCAGAAGGAAACATATATTTCTTAGGTGTTATTATCATAGGCAGCATAAATTAATTTCATTTTATAGACATATTTTTGTGGCAGAGAAATATGCTAAGGTGATCAAAAATACTTTTAGCATTAAATATAGACTGTATAAAGAAAATGGGGCACATGTACACCAGGGAACACTATGCGACCATAAAAAATAATGAGTTTGTGTCCTTTGCAGGGACATGGATGAAGCTGGAAGCCATCATTCTTAGCAAACTAACACAAGAACAGAGAACCAAACACCGCATGTTCTGACTCATAAGTGGGAACTGAACAATCAGAATTCATGGACACAGGGAGGGGAATATCACACACCAGGGCCTGTCAGAGAGTAGGGGACAAGGGGAGGGATAGCATTAGGAGAAGTACCTAATGTAGATGACGGGTTGATGGGTGCAGCAAACCACCATGGCACATGTATACCTATGTAACAAACCTGCGTGTTCTGCACATGTATCCCAGAACTTAAAGTACAATAAAAATTACTTTAAAATAATATTCTATTATAGATTTTGTAGGAGAAATCACATAGAATAATTGTTTTGAGGATAAAAAGGACCAAGTCAAATTTTTGATACTTGAAGAGTTGATCACGTATTTGCTCATATGTTTATAAAATAGATGATGATGGCATTATATTGATGTAATATTTATATTTTATTGGCTATACTTAAAAGGGTAATGCTAGTATTTATAATATTCTGGAAATTTCTGTCTGTGCAGCTATTTAAACTGTGATGAAGAAGATATTTTATATGTCAACCTAGAAATTTACAAAGGGGCATGTTTTTCCAAACTCAGTGGATATTGAAAATAAAAATAAAACATTGCTATGGACCAAGATAGGATACTTTCCAACCCCTCAGGTTTCTTTTCTGTTACTTACTTTTCCATTTTATGCTGTCCATTATATTAATTTTGAACCTAATTTTATCTAAAACTCTTGGAGTTGGGGGGAATGGAGGAGCAAATAGAACCTGCAGCTGTTTAGTCTCTGAGTGCATTCTGCTTCTGAAAATGATCCCAGAAGTTGCTTCTCAATGATTCCAGTGAGATGAGACTTGAACCAAGCCTGCTTTTCAGAACCTTCTTCGAGAGCCCTTGATTTCCCCCTCAGAGTGATTCTTATCATTTCTTAATTGTCTCGTCAATACAATAAAGGCCATTTAAAAGCATATTTTTCCAAGTTAAAAGAAAAACCTAGTTATGCCTAAATTATAGCAGGTAAAACTTCAGAGAAGTGATTACATTCTAACATTATAAGAGTTGGAAGTTGGTAAGTATACTGCAATGTTTGTTTTGGCAGCTGAGAGGCAAAGCTTTAAACTTGGGTAAGATTTTCATATTTTCAAGCCAAATATGGTCAGTTTTTAACTCTTAATAACGTCCATCCATATATAGATCTCTGTTTATTGTGTGACTTGAATTTATTACTCATGCAAGCCACTCCTTCATGAGGCAGTGTGGGGTGTTCCTGCCCTTGACCCTTCTTTGTGGCTTGGCACTTGCCCTACCCCCTTTGGGGCACAGGATCATGATAAACTGGGCTAACAGGAGGAGATTTGGGGTGATATGGAGAAAGGAGACAGGGACTCTGTACACAGACAAAGTCCTGAATGGAAATGGGTGTTATCATTGAGGGGAGTGCAATGAGCGGGTATTTTCAAGGATGTGGGACAGGTAAGAGGAAGCACCAGCACCAGCCGGGGGCAGTTACCAACCATGGGCCTGAAGGGCAGAGTAAGGGCTGGTGACCTGAACCCAAAATTCACCTGATAGTGTGGCCTTCGGAAGAGAGATACAGATACTGGTGGGCCCTTGAGGGAAAAACTAAGATTCATTCTCCTTCTTTACTCTGATCTTTTGCAGGGCCTCTACTTGGCCAGACCCAGCTAGAAGACTAAGATCAGGGGCACTCTGGACGCAGCCCACAAGGCTAGCTCTCTGCGGCACTGAGCAAGGTAGGGAAGGATGGGGAGTGTATTTGCAGAGCAGCTGCAGAACGTCCAGCATGGTGGGGATAACAATACACTAGAGCTTTAAGAGGTGGCAGTGTAAGAGAAAGTAGTGTCTTGTAGCTGAATTATTTCTAGGTTTCTAAAGGAATTGGAGAGTATCATAAAAGAAATGTTTGGCCGGGCGCGGTGGCTCAAGCCTGTAATCCCAGCACTTTGGGAGGCCGAGGCGGGCGGATCACGAGGTCAGGAGATCGAGATCATCCTGGCTGACACGGTGAAACCCCGTCTCTACTAAAAAATACAAAAAACTAGCCGGGCGAGGTGGCGGGCGCCTGTAGTCCCAGCTACTGGGGAGGCTGAGGCAGGAGAATGGCGTGAACCCGGGAGGCGGAGCTTACAGTGAGCCGAGATCCGGCCACTGCACTCCAGCCTGGGCGACAGAGCGAGACTCCGTCTCAAAAAAAAAAGAAAAAAAAAAAAAAAAAAAAAAAGAAATGTTTGTGTCTCCCCCAGTTTCATATGTTGAAGCCTTAACGCCCAATGTAATGGTATTAGGAGGTGGGCCCATTGGGCGATAATTAGGTTTAGATGATATCATGAAGGTAGAGTCCCCGTGATGGGATTCATGTCCTTATAAGAAGAGGAAGAGACACAAGATTTTCGCCTCTGCTGTGTGATGATACAGTGAGAAGGCAGCCAGCCATATGGTGAGCCAAGAGGAGAGCCTTCACTAGGAACCTGGCCATGCTGGTGCTCTGATCTTGAACTTCTCAGCCTCTAGGACTATGAGAAAATAAGTGTCTGTTGTTTAAGCCATCTAGTCTCTGATACTTTGTTGTTGCAGTCCAAGCTAAGAAAAGGAATCTAAAGGTCCCAGTGCTATCCTCTCTTCTTGTATGAGAACTGGGACCCTAGGGGAAGTAACAGAGGCAAAAAAGCACTTTGAAGACAGACATGGTGGGAATTGATAAACGAATTGATAGAGATAGAAATGAACTGTTTTGTTTTATTCTCTGAGGACTCTGCTCATCACCCAATAGCACCATTTTCTTTCTCAGAATGGATTCTTTCCCCTATCTTTCTAATCATTAGAGATGTAGCTAAGATATTACATATATGCATACATATAATATGTATATGTGTATATATGAATGCATTATGTGAATATTAATAATTATATTGAATTTTAACTTAAAATGGTAGATTTTATTTAAAGTATTATAAAAGTTCCCATATTCATATTACTTCAAAATCTTATGCTGTATTATCAAAACCATATCATTCAAAATGATATTTAACTTGTTTGATACTATTAATGTAATAGTGTCAGATTAAAACTTACCACTATTTATTCTCACATATATACACTTATAAATAATTTAAAAAGTAACAACAAGCAAGGAAATATAATTCCCATAGATATCATTGAAATAGGGTCAATAATAACATAATGAACTTATTTATACTTGAATAAACATATGTTGTTATAATTTTTTTCTTTAGAAAGTGGATTTAATAGAAAAGGAAGAAACAGTGTAATTTTCTCTTTAGAAAGTGGATTTAATAGAAAAGGAGGAAACAGTGTTAAGAAGCCCCTCCAATTATGATTTTCTGAATATTCTCTCTCCATTGGAGAGAGAAACCAAAGGTATGTTTGTGAGGATATATACTATAGACCTCTTATCCTGAAGGGAGCTGTGAATAATAGTAGCACTAAGGCAAGACATAGTTGAGAAGCAGGAGTTTCAAATGTTTGGACAGCTGGTGGAGGAGTTAGTCTACTAAAAGCAGAGTGTTTGCTGAAATTTTCATTTATAAGAAGAAAGTGTATATATTGAGGGAAGCAGTGTTCTGGTATTCTTTCAAACTAATCAGAAAGAGCAGGTTCAAAACTTGGAAGTAAGGGAGAACCTTAAGTGAACCCCTCATAATCATAAAAGTGAAGCAGTTGTTTACTTGGACAGCAGATTACAGGAAGGAGAAACTAAGTGTGGTCAACTGACTAGAAACAGCAAGACATGATAGATCACAATGGAAGTGAAAAACAGGAGAAAACTAAATAAATCAATGTTTATTGCACATCAAATTACCATACTAAGCACACATGTCCATATCAAATGGAAGAACACGAACATAACCTAAGACAAATGAAGCAAGAGTTAGGAAGACTAGAGACTAAAATAAAATGAAGCTTGAGAAAAGGGCTGGGAACACAATTTAAAAATTAGCAAAGGGTAAGTATTTAAAGCTGAATTTGGTGCAAGGTGATAAACAAAAGTGAAATCATCTGCCTGATAGACTGTGGCATGTTAATGAATGCTAGAGAGCAGGCTGAACTGTCAGGATCCTGTTTTCATCTGTAAAATACAAAAAAAAAAAATACTTTAGAGGTTGTTGAAGCCTTTGATAAATGAAGAGAAAGTATGGTTGTGAGGATAGGAGTTTGAAAACTTTTTACTATATTTTTAAGCCATAATCACATGTAGTAAAATGCACAGATCTCAAGGGTAGAGCTTGATGGATCCTGACAAATGTCTACAACTGGGTAATCATCACTCTAATCAACATACAGAACACTGCCATCATTTTCGAATGTTCCTTTGTACACCCTTCTAGTCCATTGCCATCCACTCTCCCCTGCTAAGGAAGTGACAGTTCTGAGTTCTATCACCATTGATTAGGATGACTGATTGGTTCTTGATCTACATATAAACGGAATCTGACAGCATATAGTCTTTTTGTCTGGCTTCTTTGCTTAACATAATGTTCTGAAACTTTACCCACACTGCTGTAGGAAGAGCTGGTTTGATTCCCATCTCAAATACTCTAGTCACGTGACCCCCGACAGCATTCAAGCTCCTAAAGAACAGGAAGTTTTATCTGTTTTGTTCAATGCCTCATCCCCAGTACTTAGAATAGAACCTGACACATAGTAAGTGCTCACGTTTTCAACTATAAGATGAAAATAAAAGTAATAATCTTTCTCAACTATAAAATGAAAATAAAAGTAATAATCTATATATATAAGTATATATATCTATACTATATATAGGTTATATATACTACATATATAGAAGGGGGATAGGGGAACAGTGAAGTATAAGGAAATAGGGTGATCTGGAAGTGTGGGTTAAGAAGGAGCCAGTTTTCTGGGAGTTGAAATAAATGAAATAGGAAGTGGCTGGAAGAGACTCACATATGCTTTATGGCGAGTGAAATTAATTGAACCATGAGATGAGGAATATACTTAATTATATAGAATTTGAAACTTTAGGGTTTTTTCAATGTAACAAAATGAATGTGCACTTAAAATGCTTGGCGGAATGTGCTATCCTAGAATCTGGAGGTCATCAAAGAGAATTATAAGGGGAAAGAATTACAAATCTATTCCAGTTGTATGAGAAAAGTCTTAAGTGGAAGTTTGGTGAAGGAAAGTCTTGAAAAGTTTAAGGGAACTATTTGTTATTTCCTTATTTTTTTGTATGTTTTAAAAAAGTCTTACTAGCATTCACATGGACTTAGCTACATTTTCTGAAGATTATTCTATATCTCATGTATTTTTTTGGCATGTAAGTTTATTCCCCACTCCACAAAGGAAGTGTATCTTGAAATGATTTGCAAGTGCAAACTTGGTCATGGACCTTTTATCATTAAATTTATGCAATTTAGGGTTGTGATAAATGACTTTATAAGGCAAGTTCATCTCATTGTGCCCTGGAACAAAGGATTTCCTAATTATGCTCTTGTTTTCCTAGTTTTTTAGTGATCATAGAGTAATTGTACTGATGACTTTTTTTTTTTGCCAAAACATGATTATTATCAATTAAATTATTTTGTTTTCTTAGTATGATTGTACTAAGCTTACTCACATTTAAGAGGAAATATATTGTTACAAATTTTCATTTTATCGGTGTACTTAAATTTTAATCAATGACTTTGATAAAGTCATTTACTTGAATAAATGACTGTAGCTTTTTGGAGCTTATATGTACCAAATCATGGCTAACATTAATAGGAGAGGCATTATTGAAAAAATTCTTATGGCTGGGTGTGGTGGTGCATGCCTGTAGTCCCGTCTACTTGGATAGCTGAGGTGGGAGGATCGCTTGAAGCCAGAAGTTTGAGTCAAGCCGGTACAACATAGTAAGACCTCATCTCTAAATAAAACAAAAGATGATTATGAATTGTAAATATTCTGTAAGCTGTGTAAATGCTTTGCAAAATAGATGTTAGATGCTCTTCTGCATATTTTACATACCATAGTAGAGTTTGATATTTATCTACTTTAATTATTGGCATTGTAGAATTTATTATATAGTTCCCCAGGTTATTTTCTGTGGTATATTTTCTTGAGCATATTTTTCACAATTTTTTTTTGCCTTCTAACTTGTGCATGCTATGGCTCATTATACTCATTTATGTTAAAATGACATCTTAGTGAGCATCTAAATTGCTTACTTTTTGTTGTTGTTGGTTTTTGGGGGATGGAGTCTTACTCTTGTCACTCAGGGTGCAGTGCAGTGGTGTGATCTCAGGTCACTGCAACCTCCATCTCCTGGGTTCCAGCAATTCTCCCACCTTGGCCTCCCAAAGTGCTGGGATTACAGGCGTGTGCCACTGCGCCCAGCCTAAGTTGCTTACTTTAAGTGTCTTAAAATGGTAATTATTATAAGATATGTCAGAATCCTTTGGATTTTGAAAATACTAAAGGAATTTAAAAGAGTAAAATGTGTACATTATAAACTATAAGTTATGTAGGTACCATTTTGATGGCTTCTGAAATTTCAGTGAGTTTTTAATGGCCTATTAAAAGGTATTTTTCACCGTCTGGATTGTGATGCAGATATTCTTGGAATATAAAACATTCCATAGCCTCCCTTTCATCCCCAGTCAAAACACAGACATGCACACTTGCACATGAACACACACACGTGCGCGCACACACACACATACTCACACACCAGTAAGTCAATGTCCTGTTGGTGTGCATGCAGCATCTGTTTTGCCAGCAAGCTCTAAATTTGGTTGAAAGGCAGGGATCACAGAAAATGGGCCAACCAGGAAGATGGAAGGGATGGCATGGAATATACTCCCAGCCTAGCTCTTTGGACTGGAATTGGACCTTTGGGGTTAGAACAGAAAAGCATGTTTGGAAAACCTGTTTGCATGAAAGATTTTGTAATATTATGGACATATTGGAGATACTTTGAGACCCATTCCTGCTTGACTCTTCATAGAGTCCAGTTCTGCTTTGGAATCCCAAAGTGTAATGGTTTTGAGATCTTTAGGATTCAGCATTCATGGCACAGATTTTGGGTTGGTATCACCGTCAGTGGAGCAGGTGTTAGGTTCTTCAGTAAGGTTCAATGAAATGAGGAAAGGATGTTGGATGCCACTAGGTGACACAGCTGAATGTCAGATTGCCTAAATGGAAACATTGGTGGAATCCATCTGGGAGTATTAGAAACAATCAGAGAATGCTTTAAACGGCTTAGCATTCTTAATGAAGCCATCACAATTTGAATATGTGTATACATATATACACACACTGGTAAAACAAAGTGACAATTTGGCTGTACTGTGATAATAAATTTCAGTGTGCACATGTAATCTAAAATTACAAATTTTTTGGCTAAATTAAATTATTATAAAATGGCTTTCAGTTAAATAAAATTAAATTTAAATGGCTATATTTGTTGTCTCTGATATATGGTACTTTTGGGCTTAGTGTGGCCAGAGGTGATTATCTACAACCAGTTATAGTATAACAGTAAATGTCTTTGTTAAAATATTGAAGTTGTAATTACAAGACATTGCTTCCAATAGCAATTTCTTTTTCTTTAAATTCCAATAGGTTTTTGGGAAACAGCTGGTGTTTGGTTACATGAATAAGTTCTTTAGTGGTGATTTCTGAGATTTTGATGGATCCCTCACCCAAGCAGTGTACACTCTACCTAATGTGTAGTCTTTTATCCCTCACCCCCTCACACACTTTACATAGTATAGTCTGAAGTCAGGTAATGTGATGCCTTTGGATTTGTTCATTTTGCTTAGGCTTACTATGGCTATGTGGGTTCTTTTTTTTGGTGCCATATGAATTTTAGAATTGTATTTTCTAGTTCTGTGAAAAATAATGGTGGTATTTTCATGGGAATTGCATTGAATTTGTAGATTGCTTTTGGCAGTATGGTCATTTTCTTTTTTCCTTTATTTATTTATTTATTTATTTATTTATTTATTTATTTATTTATTTTTGAGACGAAGTCTCGCTTTGTTGTCCAGGTCGGAGTGCAGTGGCGTGATCTCGGCTCACTGCAAGCTCTGCCCCCTGGGTTCATGCCATTCTCCTGCCTCAGCCTCCCGAGTAGCTGGGACTACAGGCGCCCACCACCATGCGTGGCAACTTTTTTTGTATTTTTAATAGAGACGGTGTTTCACTGTGCTAGCCAGGATCGTCTTGATCTCCTGTCCTCATGATCCACCCGCCTTGGCCTCCCAAAGTGCTGGGATTACAGGTGTGAGCCACCACGCCCAGCTGACAGTATGGTCATTTTCACAGTATTGATTCTGCCCATCCATGAGCATGGGATGTTTTTCCATTAGTTTCATCTATGATTTCTTTCAGCAGTGTTTTGTAGTTTTCATTGTAGAGATCTTTAACCTGCTTGGTTAAGTATATTCCTAAGTATTTTATTTTATTTTTTTGCAGTTATTGTGAAAGGGGTTGAGTTCTTGATTTGATTCTTAGCTTGGTCGCTGTTGGTGTATAGCAGAGCTACTGATTTATGTATGTTAATTTTGTATCCTGAAACTGCTGAATTCATTTACCAGTTCTAGGAGCTTTTTGGATGAGTCTGTTGGGTTTTCTAGGTATATGATCATGTTATCAGCAAACAGCAACAGTTTGACTTCCTTATTACCAATTTGAATGCCCATGTGTAGCAATTTCTAAGAGAAATTGCCATGTAAACTCCACCTAGTGTGGGTCCATACTTACTATGCAATCCCACCCTGGAATAAGTCCTTTATCAAAGTTTGGTTAAAAAGAAAGTGTCCAAGACCAGCTCTCACTTTCCATAGTAAACAATCAGACAACTAAACAAAATAATAAAACAACTATCTTTAGTGGTTGGAGAAAAACAGCACAGGGTTGTGATCCTTCTGAGAATGGTAGCGACTACGAACTCTATGATTGTCTTGGCTTTCTTTTTAGAGTCAATTTCTAACTGTTGGCACAGGGAGGAAAATCCAAACAGATCTTGTAATCATTGATGAGTTGTGAAAATGGAGACCAGAGTTGGAGAATCTGAGGCAGCTAGCAAAGTTTTGGAAAAGGGGGCACTCAATAAGAGAGCTCCATAAACCTGCATAGGCTCCTCTTTGATCTTTGTTGAGTACCAAGCTGCCCATGTATAGAATAAAGCTCTGCAAAGATGGCCTAAGGATGGCCATGGAGTTGCAAACTGAAAAATTCCCAGAGCTCACAAAGGACAGGAAGACATTTGAGCTCTAATCATCCAGAATGAAGTCCTTGATGATTATCTGGGAAATTTGGTGGAGACTCCTAGAGTCCTGCCTTACAAGCAGGAGTGAACCATCACTGGAGTGAAGCTACTATTAGACGGTCTCTAGCAAAGCAAATAAATAGGTCTCAAAGTTATGAAATTGATATTCAAGTTGTTTCATTCTGTAAAGGAAGAAAACAATATCTAGATTTTTAAGAATGCTACATTTACCATATTTAGCATCTAATAAAAATTAATAAACATGCCAAGAATAAGGACAATATACCCATAACTGGATACAGATCAGTAAATAGGAAAAAGTACCAAAATGACAATGTTGTTAGAATTAACACATAAAGATGTTAAAATAGCCACTATAATTATGTTTAGTATTAAACAAAAACATGAGCATAGTGAGGGAAGTAACATAAATTGTTAAAAAAATGAAATAGAACTTATAGGAATAAAAAATACAATATATAAAAAAATTCCAGATAGGAGTAATAGCAGATTGAATAGTGTGGCAGAAAAGATCAGCATACTTGAATATATTGTATAGAACATATTGAAAACAAAAAGAGAGAAAGGAAAGAAAACTAACAGAGCCTTGGTGACCTCTGAGGACAATATCATACAGACCTATTTAAATAGGTATAATTAGAAATCCAGACTAAGAGGATCGTAGGGGCACTAAAATATATGTGAAGAAATGATGGCTCCAAATTTTCCAAAACTGATGAAAACTTAAATCTGCAGATCCCAAAAGCTTAAATGTACCCCAAACAGGATAAGCTTACATAAACACATCAAGGTACTTCATAATCAAATCTCTGAAAACTACTAGAAAATGATATTTTTAAAAAGTGACTAAAGAAAAAAGACATTACATTACAAAGAAACAAACATACAACTTACAGTAGATTTCTCATCTATAATTATGTGTGCAGAGAACAATGGAAGGACATCTATAAAGTGCTGAAATATATATTTTTAAAAGGCTATCAATGTAAAAGTCTATAAACAGCAAAATTCCTCCCCAGAATAAAATCAAATTAAAGACACTTTTGGAAAAAAATAGAAAACATTTGTTTTCAGCAGACCTAAGTCACAAGAAATGTTAAAGGAAGTTCTTCATGTAGAGAGGAAATCATATCAGTTGGAAATTTGGATGAACACAATGAAATGAAGAGCACTGGCAATACTAAATATATGCTTACATATGGGGATATTTTGCCTTAATTTTTAGTATCTTTAAAAAGTATTTGATTGCTTAAAGTAAAAATAATGTTGTGCTTTGGTAGTTTTTAAGACATGTAGAAGTAAAATATAAATAACAGCAATGACACAAAGGAGAGGAAGGAGAAGCAAAATACAAATGGCCAATAAGCACAAGAAAAGATACTCAACATCATTAGTCATCAGAGAAATGCAAATTAAAACCATTATGAAATGCCGCTTCACATCTTTTAGGTTATCTAAATTTATACGACCAAATTTATACCACCATACTAAGTGCTAGCCAGGATGTAGAACCATTGGAACTATCATATGTTGATTTTGGCAGGATACATGTACAATCACTTTGGAAAACAGTTTGATAGTTTCTTGTAAGGTTGACATACCCTTTACATATGATTTAGTAATTCTCCTCCTAGATTTTTATCCAAGAGAAATGAAAAGTTAAGTTCAGAGACTCTGATGCATGAATGTTCATAGCAACCTTATTCCCAATTGCTAGAAATGGAAATAACCCAGGTGTTCATCAGTTGGTGGTAGATAAACAAATAATGGTACATTTATAACATGGAGTGTTACTCATCAATGAAACAGAACAATATACTGGTATATGCAACACCATAGGTGAATCTCTAAAATATTATGCTGAGTAAAAGTAGCCAGATTCTGAAGAGTACATACTGTATGATTACATTTATAAGAAACTATAGAAAAAGACAACGCTAATCTAAATGATAGAGTGAAGGTCAATGTTTGCCCGGGAACATGGCTGGGAAGGCGGACAGCTCACTGATTTAGAAAGGACACAAGGAGCTTCAGAGGTGATGGGCATATAGTATATCTTGACTGTAGTGGTGGTTATGTAGTATATACATTTGCAAAAACTCATTGAAATGTACATTTAACATGGGTGTAGTTTATTTGTGAAAATTACACTTCAATAAAGTTGATTAAAATATGCCATCAATAAAACAAAAGGGAAAATAATGTACTGCTATTTGGCTGATGAATAGAAACATTTTGAAGAGTTCTATGGTAGGCTTAGCCAGGGGTGCTTTAGATGCTTGCTTACTGTAAGAAACAGGATACAAAAATATGTAATTATGGCAGGAAGGTAATTCTGTTCATTCACTAACTTGTATCCTTAATCTTGTATATCCTATTACCACTTGTTTCTGGTTTGAAGCAAAAGCATCCTCCAGTTAACTGGGCATCGTCATTCTTGCTCATCTTAGAAAACACTTCAGTCTTTTGTCATCTGTTTAATCTGTGTCTGTTGCACTCACCTGAATTAAAACAATTATTCTGTGAGGTAAAAAATAACATGTGAACATAAACATAGCTATAGTGGAATGACTAAGTAATAGAACAGTAAATACCTGGAAGTCACTTTGTCCAATATCTGAGGCCAAGGAAGTGGAACGGCTGTCCAAAGTCACAAAACTAGTTAGAAGCAGAGCCTTTATTTTTACACTGAATTTTTTTTTAATTGGTAATGCATTTAAAAATGTAATTCCTCCTCCTTGCTTCTTGTACTCTGTCCTTCTCTTTCCTGTCCCTGTGTCTCCCTAGAAAGGCTTCTGCCTTTCTTATGCTCATCTTTCTTGTTCACATCTCTCTGCCTTGGCTTTCATCACCCCCTCATCTGAGATGTCATTTGGATTCTCAGCAAACGCAGCTGGTGAAGAAAAGTTGTCATATTGTACACCGATGTGTTTTTATTTCTCATATGTCTTACTTGAGGTCTTACAACAACTTACATTAATATACGTAATGAAATATACTCACCTAAATCATGTTTACCTCAACCTTTGTGACCACCATTCTCTTTCAACACTTTCTGAGAATCTGTCTGCTTTAAGAAGGTTTTTCTAATCCATAGTTAATGTGTCCTTATACCCTTAGTATCTATTTTGCAATTTATTATTTTTTTCAATTAGATTTTCATAGGCAACTATGCCACAAACTATATATAAAATAATGCCTTTAGCGAATTTATTATTTAATGTCTAAGGGCACTCCTATTGTAATATAGAATTATTTGTTTTGATCTGAGATGTATGAAGGATGATTATAGGCATTGCTCTATGACTGTAAAAAAAAAAAATGCATTGAGGCTGGGCGGGGTGGCTCATGCCTGTAATCTCAGCACTTTGGAAGGCTGAGGTGGGCGGATCACTTGAAGCCAGGAGTTTGAGACCAGTCTGACCAACACGATGAAACCCTGTCTCTACTAAAAATAGAAAAAATTAATTGGACATGGTGGCACATGCCTGTAATCTCAGTTACTTGGGAGGCTGAGGCATGAGAATCACTTGAACCTGGGAGGCGGAGGTTGCAGTGAGCCGAGATCACGCCACTGCACTCCAGCCTGGGTGATGGAGTGAGACTGTTTCTCAAAATAAAATACAATTTTAAAAAAGAAAAATGCATTGAATTTCTATCGCCATGTTTGAATTACAAAATTGATTTGCTTATCAAGGACTAATCTTCAGTCAATAATTTCATGAAAAAGAATTTTCCAGTAAAACAGAAAATCTCATTTAACAAATTACTTTTATAATACATTAGAAGCCAGACCCTAATTAGAATACATTTTTCTCCTTTAGATGTCCTTGGTATGCAAATTAAATTAGAATTCCTAGGACTTATATAGACGTGTCTCATCTCCTATGAGACAGCACGTCTTTTATTTCTTTTGTGTTATATTACTTTGGAAGGAAGGAAGGAAGAAAGGGAAGGAAGGAAGGAAGGAAGGAAGGAAGGAAGGAAGGAAGGAAGGAAGGAAGGAAGGAAGGAAGGAAGGAAATGACAGATCTATACTCCAACGTTTTCTGTGTGGCATTTTTATAAGTAGAAAAAAAGTCCAAATTGAGAAGCATGGGTCAACAAAAGATCTAGATAAAGTAGTCATGTTAATTTAACCAAAAATACTGTTTACTTTTACTCTCAAAATGTGTTGTGTATTGCTTTAATTCAGAAAACTCATAAAGAAACAACAGAAAGGTCATGTAAAGAAGTTTAGTAAGTACCTTATCTAGCTACTGTCTATACTCTCTTAATATGCTTCTAAACACTGGTAGATGAGATCCAAGATTCTTATACTAGTGAATGCAGTGCTATGTACAGCCTTGTTCAAATTACTATTCATCGTGAGTTTTTTCCTCTATGTAACTGGCAACTTAATTTTACCTGTAGTATGGGATAAATTATAGTTAGATTGAATACTGGTCAAATCCCTCACTTTCCCCCAGGAATTCATTTCCTCTCCTATATCTCAAGTGAATGGCACTCCCAGCCACACTGTTGCCATTCTGGAAACTTTTTTCCTCACTCCTCAGACAGGTGGTAAGGTGGTGATGATGAAGGCAGACCTGCAAACCTTCCCAGCTACCTCTCTCCCACCCAACCATAATCTACCTTGGGAGGAGGGCCCTCTCTTTGTCTTACTCACCTACCATGCTTTCGTTGTGATCCTGTTAACAGGATAACAGATGAACATGCTGGATCAGGAAGCCTGAAAGTCTAAATTTCTTTTCATGACCAAAAAAAAAAAAAAAAAAAAAAAAAAGGTGCCACAAGTGAAGAGCAAAATTAGCAAGGGCCTGTGAGGTTGGAAAGAAACAGAAGGAAAGATTTAAGCTGCTGCTGAGAGAAGCAGACCTAGGAAAAAGGGAGACATATGGGCTGGGCACGATGGCTCATGCCTGTATTCCCAGCACTTTGGGAGGCTAAGGCTGGAGGATTGCTTGAGGCCAGGAGTTCAAGGCCAGTTGGGCAACATAGCAAGATCTCTTCCTACAAAATAATTTTTTTTTTAAAAAGGGGTGTACGTTATGTAAAAAAGATACATGCACATGCATGTCTATAGCAGCACAATTCGCAATTGCAAAGATACAGAACAAACCTAACTGCCCATCAACCAATGAGTGGATAAAGAAAATGTGGGTATATACACCATGGAATACTACTCAGCCATAGAAAGGAATGAAATAATGTCTTTTGTCGCAACTTAGATGGAACTGGAGGCCATTATTCTAAGTGGAGTAACTCAGGAATGGAAAAACAAATATTGCATGTTCTCACTTATAAGTGGGAGCTAAGCTGTGAGGACATAAAGGCATAAGAATGATATAATGGACATTTGGACTTGGGGGGAAGGGTGGGAGGGAGGTGGGGAATAAAAGACTACATATTGAGTACAGTGTACACTGCTTGGGTGATGGGTGCACCAAAATTTCAGAAATCACCACAAAAATACTTATTCATGTAACCAAAAGCTACCTGTACCCCCAAAACTATTGAAATAAAAATATGAAAAAGGGACATGCACTCAAAGACAGTTTTAGGAAAGTTTCCTATGTAATATGTTATGCAAACACCACTTCAGTGACCCACAGAAATCTTCAGTAAGGCCTAACTTATGTTTTTTACACATCTTCCATTTTAAAAAGTATTTTCTTATCAGTGTTTTTTTCCTGAATTTTAATTAATAGACTTCTTTTTATATCAGTTTTGGGTTTGTAGAAAAATGAGTTGAAAGTAAAGAGAGTTCCTACATTACCCTCTCATCTCAGTTTTTCCTGTTACTGAGACCTTGCGTTAGTTGTATATTTGTTTCAGTTGATAAGCCAATGTTAATATATTATCATTAACTAAAATCCATAGCTTCCATTAGATTTTACTTATTGTGGGCTTTGAAAGATGTATAAGGGCACATATCTACCATTACAATATCATACAGAATAATTTCATTGCTCTAAAAATCTTCTGTGCTCTGCCTGCTCATTCTTCCCTCCCCTCAAACTTCTGGCAACCCCTGATCTTTTTCCTGTCTCCATAGTTTTGCCTTTTCCAAAATACCGTGTTAAAGATCTGAGAAACATGAATTGGAACACAGAGTAAGTGAAAACAATTACCTGTCTCCAAGCCAAAGAAGACAGATGGATCCAGGAGGAAGTGAAGTGCAATGATTCTTATCCTTCCACTCTAGATTTGCCCTACAACCAAAGGAATTTTTTTTTGAAAGTTATGACAAATAGTAAACAATCTCCTATCTCTCTCTCTCTCTCTCTCCCTCTCTGTCTCTCTCTCTGTCTCACACCACACACATTAAATATTTCCTAGTATTTATATAGCATTTATACTTATAGATGTTATTATCTTAAACTTATTTTGGTTTTGTATGTAATGTTAGTGTCAAATAATAATTGAACATGACTTTCTTCTCTCCATTTTCCCCAAGCAGTTGAAATGATGGTTCACTGAACAATTAGATTCTGATAAAATATTGATGATTTTCTCTACTTTTCCTACAGAAAGGGAAGTATATTCCTGTGTGAATATAATGATTGTATTTAGATGTATGTTTTTAACACTTTTTCAAATTTTAGGGAGATTGGCAATTTTGAGTGCTGGTGGGGGTCTTTCTTCAAATATTAATTGGGAAGAAAGTTCTACTTTTAAAAGTCATTTGCATCAGTTCCTTCCCTCTAGACTTATGGAATTAATGACTAAAGATGCTTATTGTGGAAAAAGAAGATAAGAAATGATGGGTCACTTGGTAGGCTTTTGACTCAGCATTTTTGGTTCATAGGTGATGTCCTAAGACCTGAAAGCTTACTGTAAATGAATAACTCAACTGACACATTTTTGGCTAATTTGAAATCTTTGGGCTTTTTAAAGTTACAATATCACCTTAGAAAATATTGTCATATGATTGTAGCTAGTAGTTATTCCATGAAAGTGATATTTTTCTGTTTTACACCTAAAGATGTTCCACATGTAAGAAATTGTTATATTTTTGCTTAGCATATCTTCCTTGTTGTTAAACTTTAAAAATACAATAAAAATTCATGAGATTTTTTTCATTAAGGCAATCATATTTTAATCATTCATTTCAGAGGAAACTTTTACAACTATTTTTAGAGCATCAATTATGCATTATGAAACTATCCTAAAATAAGGGTCAAACAATAGAGATGTTACTTACAATGCCTTTTATCCACAAAAAGAATAAGTTTTGGTAATTCGAGAACTTTGAAATGAAATCTTCATTTTTGGATTATGCTTAAGGCAGTATTAAGCAGAGGGTCAATTGTTTGAGTTCAAAATTGAAGGGGAGTGGGAGTTCAATTGTTCTGCATGAGAAATGCTGAGAGATAGAGAAAGGAGTGAAAAAAGAGACCAGCAGAGAGATGGAGTTGCTGGTGGGAGAAATGAGTGGAGAGAGAGGGAAGATAGGTGATTGGGGGTGGGGGGAGGAGGGGGTTTGAGACTGTGAGAGGAACTAGTTGCTGAGAGTCCGAAGAGCCTGGGAAGAGATATGTCTAATGAGTAACATTTGAGTGAGGTGCTGTGCAATTCTGTGTCTCTTTATAAAATATTCCCTAAATATACCTTGGAATATAAGGTTTATAAACATGTCAGGTTGGTTTGTGAAGCAGTGAAGAAGAGGACATGAAGTAAAGTTGTGTTACATAAGTAAAAAGAATGCATAAATCTAGAAGTCTCCAGTGTTCCCAGTTTTAATGAGGATCAAGAGCTATTTAAAATACTTGAAATATCTATAATGACATGAGGTGTTGTCATACATCCCATACTCTCTGATTCTTTGATTTGTTTAGCAAATGATTTAGAAAGACTAGCACATGAAAACAACTTTGGGGTTCAATATGAGTGAGTATGGAACATGTCAATTAATTACGAATCGTTAACATGGAAATTTCTTCAACATCATTTAAGGGGCAGCATATTTTATAGCTCCCACTCCAGCAGAAATTATGCTTATTAAATGAGGATGAATTTACAGAAGCGTCCATAGAACATGAACATGTCTCAGAACTATTCTGTTGTATGAATTTGCCATCATTTGTTTATCCATTGAATTATTGATATAACTTACTGAAATAACATGGGTTATTTCCTGTTTTGGGTTATGATAAATATAATTCCTATGAACCCTCATGTACAAGTCCTTTTGCAGATACAGGTTTTCATTTTTGTTGTGTAAAACAGGGGAAGGAATTGTTAGGTTATATGATGAATAGATGTTTAACTTCATAAGAAAATGAAGAAAAGGCGAGGCATGGTGGCTCATGCCTGTAATCCCAGAACTTTGGGAGGCCGAGGCAAGAGGATCACTTCAGCCCAGGAGTTTTAGACCAGCCTAAGCAACATAGGGAGACCTTGTCTCTACTAAAAAAATAATAATAATAAAAATAAAAAAAGTAGCTAGGTGGGTATGGTGGCATGCACCTGTAGTCCCTGCTACTAAGGGAGGCTGAGGTGGGAGGATTGTTTGAGCTGGGGAGGTCAAGTTTGTAGCAAGTTATGACATGCTATTGGACTCTAGCCTGGGCAACAGAGCAAGATGCTGTCTCAAACAAACAAACAAACAAACAAATAAGCAAACAAACAAAAAACAAAGAAAATACAAAACTGTTTTCCAGGTATCTGTACCATTTTACACTTTCAGCAACAGTGCACGAAAGTTTCGGTTGCTCCGCATTCTTGCCAGCATTTGGCATTGTAAGTATTTTTCATTTTGGCCACTCTAGTGGATGTGTAGTGGTATCTTATTGTGGTTTTAATTTGCATTTTTGATATAGTTTGGCTCTGTGTCTCCACACAAATCTCATCTCTAATTGTAATCACCACTTATTGAGGGAGGGACTTGGTGGGATGTGACTGGATCAAGGGACGGCTTCCCCCATGCTGTTCTCATGATAGTGAGTAAGTTCTCATGAGCTCTGACAGTTGAAAAAAGTGGCGCTTCCTCCTTCACACATGTTCTCTCTCTTGCCACCTTGTGAGGAAGGTGCCTGCTTCTCCTTCACCTTCCGCCATGATTACAAGTTTCCCGAGGCCTCCCCAGCCATGTGGAATAGTGAGTCAATTAAACCAGTTTCCTTTATAAATTACCCAGTCTCAGGTAATATATTTATAGCAGTGTGAGAATGGACTAATGTAATTTTCCTTATGATTAATGATGAACATCTTTTTATGTCCTTATTGATGATTCATAAACTTTTTGTGTGTGTGAAATATCTGCCTAGTACTTGTCCTGTGTGTGTGTGTTTTTTTTAAGTGGGTTGTTTATCTTCTGACCAAAACTTTAAAGTTTTAAATAAAATTCTGACACATGTATCTTGTCTAATATATATGTAGTGTGACTATTTCCTTCTAGTCTGTGGCTTGCCATTTTGTTTTCTTAATAATGCCTTTCAGAGAGCTTATGTTTTACATTTTGTCCAACTTACCAATTTTCATTGATGGTGTATGCTTTTTGCATTTTTGCTAAAAAGTCTTTGTCTACTCCAAAGTCCTGAATATTTTCTTATATATTTTCTTCTAAAAGTTTTTTTGGTTTTGGCTTTTACGTTTAAGTCTGCAGTCTATTTCAAGGTAATTATTATTTATGGTGTAAGGTTCATATTTTTCCATGGGCACAGGCAGTTAATTTAGCACCATTTGTTAAAAAGAATTTTCTTTCCCATTGAGCTACCTTGGTGACTTTATAAAAAAATAATTGCACATCTATGTGTGAGTCTCTTTCTGGGCACTCTTTTCTGTTCCATTAATTTATACATATATTCTTACTTCACTATCTTAAGTAATGTAGCTTTAAGTCCTGAAATCTGGTAACATAAGTACTTCAACTTTGTTCTTTTTCAAAATTGTTTCAACTATTTACATTCTTTATACATGCGTGTACAAATATATGTATGTTCTGCACAAATATATATGTAATCTAAGATGTGTGTGTGTGTTTGTGTGTGTGTGTGCGTGAGAGAGAGAGAAAGAGAGAGAGAGAGAATCAGCTTGTTAGCTTCTTAAAAAAGGTCTGTAGAATTCTTAATCGCAATTGTATTTAATCTGTAGATCAATTTATGGAGAATGGGCATCTTAATAACATGGAGTCTTCCAAGCAAGACACATGGTACATCTCCCCATTTATTTTGATCTTTAATTTTTTTCAGCAGTGGTTTTCAGTTTGAAAGATCCAGCACATATTTTGTTAAATTTGTTCCTAAATGTTTTATTGTTTTGATGCTATTATATATGATAACTTAAATTTTTTAATTTTCCAATTATTTGCTTTGAATATATAGAAATACAATTTATTTTTGTTAATTGACCTTGAATTAAGAGAACCTGATAAATTTACTCTTTACCTCTAGAGTTGTTGTGTTGATTCCTTAGGATATTCTACATATGCAAGCACAACATTGGCAAATAGCAACAGTTCTACTCCCTTCTTTACAATCTGTCTATATTTTATTTGTTTTTCTTGCCTTATGGTACTTTTAGTACTACACTAACAGGAGTAATGTGAGTGAATGCGTTTGTCTTATTTTAATCCCAAGGGGAAGTGTTCAGTATTTCACTATTAACTACAATGTCAGCTGTGGGTTTTCCTTAGAGGTCCCTTATTAAATTGAGAACATTGCCTTCTATTCCTAGTTTTCTGAGAGTCTGGGAATAGTGTTTAATTTTTATTAAGTGTTTTTTCTTCATCTATTGAAATAATAATATGATTTTCTTCTTTATTCTGTTACTGTGGTTAATTATATCGACTGATTTTAAAATTTTGAGTCAGTCTCGCATCCCTGAGATAAATCCCACTTGGTCATAATGTAATATCTTTATTACATTTTGCTGGATTCGACTGGTTAACGTTTGTTGAAAATTCTTGCTTCTCTATTCATGAGAGGTGTCATTCTGTTAATTTTGAGATTTCACAGTTTATTTCCTGCAGAATCTTCTGTTTTATTCTGCATAATCCATATGCTAATCTAGACAAGAATTTTTACTTTCTGTTTTAACTTATAATTTCTGTGCATTCTATGCTTCCCCCCCTAGTGTTTAATGCTGGATGTTGCTTTCTTCAAAAAATTAATTTTATCTTTCCTTATTACCAGTTGCAGAAAATTCACAATCTCTATTAATGTATTTGCTCAAAGTTTACATTGAGAATTAAGATTTTTCATTCTAAGAACTTCAACCTCTTCCCTATATGTTTGAGCTAGAATTTCTTAAGATGTGTTATACATAATAACTTTCATATCTGATACAAGACATTTTCACTTGCTTTGTTACATAATAACTTAAATTTTTCCCTCATTTTCCTCAGATTTGATTATCTTTTTTCCAGTGTTTTCTGCTATTGGAAACTCCATACATTTTATTACCCAAATCAGAAAAATGTGGTTCTCCCTGTCTGTCACTCTCTATTTTGGATCTGTAACTAGATCTTGCCAATTCTATACCTTAAAAATCTCTCAAATCCATCTCCTCTTCTTTCTTCTCTCTGTCATTGCATTCATATGCACAACATTTTTCTTCTGGATCTCTGAAATCATATTCTGACTGGTTGCATTTCTACTTTTCAACCTGCCCTTCACTTTGCCACTAGATTGACTTTTCTGAAAAGCAAATTTACTTTTCTGCTTAAGATTTAGTGTCCCTTTTTGCCTTTAGAAAAAAACATGAACTCTTTAGTACAATTCCCAAATTCTTAAAGATCTGTTTCCTATTAAAAAATATCCCAAATGGGTTTGAGTTGAAAACAAATTCCACATAACTTAGCAAAGTGAAAAACTGTAACAGCTTCTGTGCAATAACCTGAGTCAACATTTCCCCGACTGTAGCATGACTGAGACTTTTACACTTCCGCACAACTAGGAGAACCATGTTATTCCCACTTTTGCATAGGCCAATAATTACATACTTGATTAAAAAAAAAAACTTTGTCAAAATATTCACATTTCTTTGGCTCTACATCTGTTTTCGTTTGTGTGAGGCAAAAAGTCCCGTGACTCTAATGAAAAACTTGTATTAATCATATTCATATAGAAAATCAGGTTGCATCTGATGAAATGCCAGTGATTGGGATTAAACAATTGTTTTAGCTCAAATGTCTCTTTATTACTAGAGCCTTACCCTGGTTCTCAAGTCAGAAATGATCCACTCTTCTTTTGTGCTCTGAAAGCCCTTTGAATTTCACATTGCTTTACTTTGCAGCTAATTTTTTCTATATCTGTTTTCACAAAAGTTTCAGTTTTTGAGGCAAGGATGTTTTGATATTTGCTCATAATGTGTCATGCAGAGTCTAGCTCAAAGACAGAACTTCATAAATGTGACTCAAATTCATGCTAAGACTACAACTGTAAGAGTATAGACACAGAGCTGTTATAAACATGAACATTACAGAATGCCAGATTTGGAATCTCTGGAAGATGATTATGTGCCTCCTTGTTCTCCAAATTCAGAGTCTCATGGATAAAATTCTTGTCATTATTAGAAATGCAAATGCAAGAATATAAAAATCAACATTCTGGATGAGTGTTTCTTAGAGTTTGGTACTTGTTTATATTTAAGTCATTTTTACTGTAGTTTCAGAGGGTGATGCTCATGTCTTGCCAGCAAAGCCAATTCTCTTCCGGTGTTTCTATCATGTTAAACCCCAAGTATTTGATTTTGTTATGTTATTTTTTTTTAACTGTTTGCTATCATTGGCTTAATTTTGACAAAAGAAAATATTTTTTATGTTTATTTTTATTTTTCATTTTGTCTTGCAGTAACTGTAAAGTAAAATAAATCAAGTTTTTTCATATGGGTGGAGAAAAATTTTAATGAGCAATTTGAAATACATTTTTGCATATGGCCAACATATTTAAAATCTTCATTTGCTTTTTACTTTAATCTTGGATATTAAAAAAAAGCATCATAAAAGCAGAATCTTAACAGATGCATGATCCTCACATATGGTTTACGAGCACAGATCGCAAATGAGTAATACCAAGTTGTTTATTATTTCCATCCCTTGTGGAAACTTTGATGAATAGAAAGTTAACTTATGAGACAATTGTAGCTCTCTCAAAAATAAGCAATTTATATTATGGTGCAAAAAATAAATATGTGAATGTATTTGAGGCATAACACTATTCAGATTTGTGTGAAGCTCTTTTCTACCTACATCAAGATCTTCTTTGATAAATTTAATTGTTAAAGACTGTAAAATAGAACTTCTAGAACATGTTATTCGGGCATGTTAATCTAGAGTAAAAACATGCAGATCAGGTAGGCTTTTATCTAGTATCAGGTAGGCTCTTATTTAGTATCAGGATGAAACAATAACATTTAAACAAACTATAATATTTGGGAAATTCTGCTTTTATTTATTTTTTGAACACTTATTAACTGAACAATCTTGGGCAAGTCTCCCCATTGTCTCTCTGAGTCTGTATTTTTACCTGCGAAATAAAAACATGTCTGCCTCGCCCACCTTAATAAATCCAGTAAATATTTATTTAGCTCTTTTATGGGACACACACTGTCCTAGGCAGTTATGTTTCATAACAGAAGGGGTACAAATGTGTAAGGAGAGACTAATAAACATAAATAAATAAACATCACAATAAATAAGTGATGTGGGGAAGAACAGTAGGGTAAAGTCAGAAAGCTTCTGGTGGGAAGAGTAGGGTTATTGCAGCTTAAAATAAAATTGTCAGGGTAGGCTCCATTGAGTAGGTGGCATCTGAGAAAAAATTCAAGAGATGTAAAGGATCAGCCACCAGCAAAGAGCACTCCAGGCTGAGGGAGTCACCAGGGCAAAAGCCCTATGGATTATTTGGTGTCAGCAGAGTCGTGAGTAGGCCAGCGTGGCTAGAATGGAGTCAAGGGGAAAGCCATGGAAATCAGAGAGATAATGAGGACTCAGGTACAGACTAATCATGTAAAGTTCTGTAAACCATGTTATTTGCTTTTATTCCAGGGGGAGATGGGAAGACTTGGAAAAGTTTGAGGAGGAAGGAGATGATTTGAATTGAGTTTTAAAAGGATGACTCTGACTACTGTCTTGAGAATTTATTATAGAGGGCAAGATGGAAGGAAGGACACCAGTTAGGAGGCTACTGGAGTGATCTGAGAGAGATGATGTTGGCGAACAGGCTAGGGTGCTAGGGTTGGGAGTCAAGCGAAGTTCTTGAATTGTAGATATATTTGCAAGGCAGAGCCAACAGCATCCCTTGATAGACTGGAGGGATGTGAGAAGAACTGAAGAGTCAGAAGGACTCAAATATTTTGACCTGAGCAACTAGAATGGTGGAGCTGACATCAACTCCTACAGGGAACCTGAAGGTGGAGTAAGTTTTGAGGAGGAACATCAGAAACTCAGTATTTGTCATGTTAAGATTGAGACATCTATAAGGAAAACCTAAATTATGTTATAATTAAAAGTCCCAAACTATGAGTGGCTTAACATAGCACAGGATTTCTTGTTACTGAGGATACATATCAAACGTGAGTGTTGGGAGCTCTGCTTCATACATATACTCAGGCATCAGAGTTGATGGAAACATCACCATATTGTAACTGTGCCTGAAACATATGGCTTGCAGGTTACACAGCAGGGAGATAAAAGAACTGGAGAGCCACACATTGGTTTCTGATATATCAGTCCAGAAGTGACACCAATCACTTTCTCTCATAGCCCATTGACCAAAGCCAAAGCTATTCATATGGTGCCACCTAACTGCAAGGAGGAAGGAAATATGGACTCTGATACAGGAGCAGGCCAGGTGAGAGGCCTGTCTGTATCATATAAATTTGAGAGAGGTTGACTATGTGGATAGTATTTAAGTCAAAGAGATTATAAAATCACCAGGGATTGAACAGAATTAAAGAAGTGGAAGAACAGTTGAGCCATGGGGTACTCCAATGTTGGGAGGTCTGGGAGAAGAAGAAAAAACAGTAAAGGAAAAAAACAGTCAAGGAGACTGGCAAGGGACATTTGGTGAGATAGGAAGAAAGTCAGGAGACCAAGGTGCCTGGAATTCAAGTGAAGAAAGGGCATGAAGGAGGAGAGACTGAAGGACTGTGACAAGTGTTGCTGATATTTCCAGTAAGATGAGAACTGAGAATTGACCATTGCATCAGCCAGGGGAGCTCATTGGTGTTCTCCACATTTTTGGAAGCATGATGGCATGGATTTAGGAGAGAATGAAAAGAGAGGAATTTGAAACAATTGGAGTAGGTTTAGTAGAAAGCAACTCTTTCTGAGAACATTTGATATAAATGATGAGAAAAGCAAGAATGGTTGCTAAAGAAAGAAACAGGAACAAAAACAAGGTTTTAAAGTTTTTTTTAAATGGGAGAAATAGTAGCACATGTGTAGCTTAATGGAAATAGAGAGAAAAATGGATGCTGCAGGAGAGAGGGATGAAACTTGCTGAAATAAAATGTTCTTTAAAATTTTTTTAAGTTAAAAGTTTTCATTTTTGTGGGTACATTGTAGGTGTATATATTTATGGGGTACATGAGACGTTTTGATACAGCCATACAATAATAATCACATCATGAAGAATGGGGTATCTATCTCTGAAATGATATTCTTGACAAAGAGGGAGTAGATGTGTCTACAGCACAAGTGGAAGAATTGATTGGCTTTAGCTGGGAGCATGGAGAGTGCATCTCTAGTGACAAGCAGGAAGGCAGAATTAAAGACGAGATGTGGGAATGGGAGTCTGTAAATCTGGTGAAGCTTGTGTGCCATGTCTATGGGAGCTGTGCCTCCGATTTGGCATCAACATCAAATGAAATGAATTCTAAATTAATAGACAGATATGTGTTATTATTAATTTGTGATGAGCTTTTAATAGCTTCGTATTAGCAAAAACTGAGACTGGCAATGAAAAGCCCATAAGAAACTGGCAGGCCAGGCATAGCTGGAAGAAGATACAGCCTATCTACTGGCTCTCGGCCACAGAAGAGTGTGCAGGCTTTCTGGACCAATCACACCTGCAGAGATGATACACACCAGAGGAACACGAGTAGAGTGAGGGAGGGTTATCCTGAATTATTCTCATAGAAAGATGGATTTGGAATTGAAGCGGTATAATCCTACACACCTCCGATGCTAGGCTGCCTATGTTTGCTCATAAATTCACCTACAGCCAATAGTCACAAGAATTTGTTAACTCAGTCACTTGGGTCTCATTTAGACGTGTAACTTGTAGGCAAGCTGTAGCCGTCTTCCTGGCCAGTGCTTTGGGAATCTGAGAACTACACTTAGGAGAACTGCATCTTCCAAATTATATCATTAACATTTTTACCTAATAAACAAAATGTTGTGTAATAATAATTATATAATATTCTCTATAGGTTCAGTATATCAATTTAAATATTATTATATTCTGCAATAATATTTGTAATGTTATTTGGTATATTAATAATGTAATATTATTACATTCTGTTCTGTAATAATAATTAATGCCTTCCTAATATGGGGTGAATTTAACTCTCTGAGGCCCGAGTGCTACCCAGGATTTGACAGGCTGGTGACATTTCTGTTGCTTTAGGGATTGATTATTTCCTTTTGGAACAAAACTGGACTATGCAGAGATTTGTTTTGTCGTGTGTGTGTGTGTGTGTGTGTGTGCGCGCGCGCGCGCACGCATATTTCTGACTAATTCAAATTGGCAATAATTGACCAATTAACTCGATGAATCACTAGAACTATTCTACCTTTTTGGACCTGTGAAACCATCTTATCTTAAATTAGTAGATGCTATATCATGAAGCTGCTGTGTTCTGGAAAATCAAGCTATTTATGCTGCTATAGTTCTTAAACATGTCCAAGGGATCCTACCAATCACAGAAGCACAGAACTTTCCAGGGCATTTCTGTGCCGTAGAGATTTGTACTTAGAGGAGTGAAGGAAAAGATTTTAGAGGCCATGTGGTTGCCCATTGCCATCATCTGTGTTGCCCAAAGAAGGGAAAGGACTGTGAAATAGAATTGCCAGTGGAAACTCTCTCTGGTCTTGTCAGCAAGCTTTTTACGAAAAATACAATCCATTCTTCCATTCCAGACCTTTTAACAGGGTAATAATTGACCAACTGCCAGGATTTATTGGCCGGAATAGAAACAGACATCACCATGTCATAACACAGTGCTAAACAGGAACTTCTGCATTCTTTCTATGCAGGTTCTGCATTTTTCAGGCATTTGCGTTACTTCCCCACCACGCATATCAAATGTAAATGGATTTGCTGAATCTATAGAGATGTTTGAAGGCTTTTATTTTTTCTTATATGCATTTAGAATTTTGCAAACATAATACATGCCCATTAAAAAATAAAATATGGAAGAATTTATAATAACATTAGCTCCTTGCCCCATCTTCTCCTACATGTAATTCTGTTTCCCAGAGACAACAGTTTTTTTTTTTCTCTAAGTGTTTCTGTCTTAAACTTCTTTCATACCTCAACTTCATAAATCTACATGCTATGTATACTATGCTACTATTTCTTAATTTTGCACTTTGGTGTAATTTATTGACTTTCTGATGTAATAGATGGAGATGTAGCAGTGTTATGTCCTCCACACCATTGCTACCCCCACCGTCACCCTCCAGCTTTGTTATGGCACTGTTCTTGCAGTACTTTATGACTTCTTGGCTATTTGTGTATCTACCGATAAGACTATCTCTAGGCTTCTCAGTCCATAAAAGGACACTAGTGATTTAAACTAATTTAAACTCTTGTTTTAAACTTTCTTCCTTGTTTCCATCTCCTAATTTACATCACTTATACTTTCATGTATACATGTCAAGTTTAAAAGCATTTGCATTCTGTTCTACACCCATAATTAACACCTTTCTGATGTATACGTAGGTTGACTTTCAAGAGTTGAAAATGAACACATTCTGGGCTGTGACTTTTTTTCTGGATAACTTCACTAGTTATCCCACCTCATTCTACTTTTTGCCTCCTGTAATTTAAAACTCTTACTTGCTGATAGTCCATCTCCAGTTCTTTCATTTTTGTGATTCTATGTTTTCTTTATTTCTTTACTTTTGAAAAGATCTAGAGAAGAAAAGAGGATAAACAAATGTGCTCAGTCCACCATCTTGCACTACTCCTTTTGAATTTGATTTTCTTCCTGGTACATGTGCAATGAAAGAAATATATTGTACCAGAAATTATCTAGTTAGGCTTTCATGTTTTCAGTAATATACTACTGGAACTATGTTATATACATATACATATATAATCATTTCATTTCTGCAGTTTAACATTTTATTACTGCTTTACATTTAGGAAGGAAAGTGGTTCTAATTCAAAACTCTCTGAGATAGCAAATAGGAAAGGCAAACACATGGTTTGGGAAATTTGAAGAAGCATATAAGAACTAAGCATGGATTTTAATTCAGTGTTTTCCCTCTGATAATCTTAAAATATTGAAAACAAAAGCACTTTCTTTTAAAGCATTGGCATGATATCTTGATTCCTTATTTAGTCTCCTTTTCCAATCACAGTTTACAATACACCTGGCAGACAATACCCCATTTTGATATCTTCATCTGCACTGCAGGATAAGATAGTAACATGCTTTCCTCTTGCCTCTGCCTTCTGTAAAGTCTGGTTTATAGTTTTAATAACTCCTTGGAACAAGTTACTGTACAACATAAACATATATTCCTGTTTATTCAGAGTGACAGTTTTGTTATTGTTGTGTTATAAAAACAATTGTGATTCTAAATAAAATATACCCATAAATCAAAACTCAGGGATCAACTTAACTATAATCTATACACAAGTTAAAGTCCCAAGAATTTTGTTTCACAAAATTCATCTAGCCTGAACAGTTGATTGCAACTCAGGCAATATCTGCATGATTCATTTTTTAAGTACATAAAATTTATTGTTTTCTTACTGATCTCTAGCAGGGTGATCTTTTTGAATATTCTCATTATCCCTTTGTGAGCTCAGGGAAATGCCCTGATGCCCCAGCAGGCCTCACTGCTTTGTCTTGGACTGAAAATGGCCTTTGGAAAAGATAACTTCAAAAAAAGAGAGATAATGCAGCTTAATGGTGAAAGGGTTTGGCTTGGAGGCCAGGCAGTGAATACCAGTCCTGGCTTAATACCTTTCTGACTGGGTGACCTGGGACACTTGATTTATTCTCTCAAAGCTTGTGAAATGGGAATAGTAATAATAATAGTAATAATAATAATAATTACCTCATAGAGACATCAGGAGGCTAAAATAAAATAATGCATGGGAAAACAGCAAAATGTGGACACACAAAATATGTTTATTTTTGTTCTTACTAATTTGACTTGTTAATGATTCAAAAGTATTAATCCTGTGTAAGCACACAGAAATACCTACACATGACTTTCTCCTTAAGTTTTTGTGGATCTAAAATGCATTCTGAGGAGAGCTTTTCAGTATGAGGAACTTTTCCTTATTTCACTTTAGAGGCATGATTTGTATTTTAGGAATTGTTTGCACAGTGTGCAGACAGAAATCCTAAGCCCAACTTTTACTTTTTCTTCAAGTAGGATGTCAAGTTTGTACATAGTTTATTCATATCTAAATCCCTGTTTTTATTAAGTTGCCTTCAGTGTCTCAACATAAAGATTAGTTTCATAAAACTTGAATTGTCAAGTTAAACCTGTTTAATGTTTACTTTGCATAGCAAGCAAATCCCTATATTTCGAAGAGGGAAGTTTGTATGCCCTTAACTAGGCAAACAAGAAAAGATGAGTTAGGGGTAGGGGAAATACTGAAGACTCGATTTTATTATTATTCTATTAATTGTTTAAAAAGAGTTTTAAAATGTTGATAGATTTTGGGGAACAAGTGATTTTTGGTTACCTAAATGAATTATACAGTGGCGAAATCTTGAGATTTTAGTGTACCTGTCACCTGAGCAGTGAACCTGGCAAACAATATGTAATTTTTTTTCACTCACCCTCCTCCTACCTTCCCCTTTCTGAGTCTCCGATGGCCATTATACCACTCTGTCTGCCTTTGTGTACCCATCACTTAAAGACTCAATTTTAGTCCTGACTCTTCTGCTAACTTTCTTAAGTCAGTTCGTGAATTGACTTAAATCAATTTATGTACACTTATCCTATACTATGTTTCAGGAACTGAAGTAGAGAGACAAATAAAATCCCTTTCCTTAGAAACAAACAGCTTGGTTTGGAAGGCTGATAAGTACAATCCACTGTCTGTGACAATATGTAAACAATGTGACAATACACACATCACCAAGAGGGGTTTGGGGACAGGATGCTTACATCTTGGAGGAAGGGATATCCTACCTATATATAGGATACCTTGGCAGAGGTGGATCCAAGTTTAGTGGGGTCTGAAGCTTATACAATTTTTGTGTGTGTGTGGGGAGAGAGGGAGTGGTTTAAAATAAAATGAAAAAAATTAAGTCATAGCTTTGGAAGAGAATGGTGGTGAAGTGCCCTGTTGTCTTAGCTTCCTTAGCTTCAGGGTAAATCCCCCATCATCTCCAGGGGGAAAAGGTTCTGGGATATGTTCTGGGAGTCAGAGTTTGAGGAAAAAACTGCCATCTAGGAACTTTCTGGTACAGCTAGGGGTACAGAGTGTGAGTGCTGAAGGGAGACATCATCAGAGGGAGAAGTAAGGAGGGACGGGATCTTTAAGGGTCTAATGTAACAAGCACCTAGGCGATCTTTCCTCCAGAATTCTATCTGAATATTACAGGAAACAACTGAGATATTTTTTCTCTCTTTTAAAGAAATTTAATTGTGGTAAAATACACATAATAAAACAGTTGCCATCTTAATAATTTTTAAATGTACAATTCAGTAGTGTTAAGTATATTCATATTGTTGTGCAACCAATCTCCAGAACTCCTTTCATCTTCCAAGACGGACTCTATACCCATTAAACAACTCCCCTTTCCCGTTTCCTCCCAGCCTCTGGAAACCACCCTTCTGCTTTCTGTTTCTATAAATTGATTCCTCTAGGTACTTCATATAAGTGGAATCATAGAATATTTGTCCATAAAGCCAACCTCTCCAAGCTGCCTGATCTCAATGCAATCCATATGAACATTATAAAATCTGTCATTATTTGTCTTATTCTAAATATAGTTGATGTAAAGAAATGACTGAGTACTATTGATATCCATTCTATTCTAAATTTTAATCAGAAAGTATTTGTGAGAATTTAAACAGGATAGTTTGTTCCCAGAATTTTATCTCTTTTGTGTCTTTTGTCCTAGTGACAAACATGCAAGACTTGTTTCATTTATGACCTTGTATGGTAGGCCCTTTGGTATGGATTAATTTGTTTAATGGGATGTTTAAGAAAGACAGCTGGTTAACAAATTATTTCCTCTCATGTATTTCCAAATTTGCGTTACTTAAACGATGGCCTTGGAAAAAGGTCCTCATGAGTTTGAGATTTTTCTAGTGAATGTCAAAAGAAGTCTTGTTTATGGCCTGATTCTTCAAAGACACAGTATCTTTTCATTTAGTATGCATCATTTTCAATATGATTTTCATGGCTGTAAAGGGGAAGCACATTATTTTCGTATATTAATACAGGCACCAAGATAGAAACTGTCTGAGAAAGGTGTGTGAATGTCTGTTTTGTTTTCTAGTGTTTCATAGTGTGAAACTTTGACTCACATTATTAGTTAAGCCTTTGTATAATAACAGAAACTCACCTTTTGCCAAAATTGTTTAATTGTATATTGTTCACGCCTTAATTATTTGATGAATGGATAAGGGTAACTACAAGCAATACTGTGAAATGGAATTTTGGGGGCATCTTGCTTGCTCTTTGTGTCTTACCCCTCAACTAGCATTCTTGTACCTTATGATTTTTGCTTCCACCCCAAACACACTCTTCCCAGCTGTACTCCACAGCATACATTGTACCTATGATGGTACAATGCCATCAGCCCTTCCACTTTTAGGAATAGTTCCATTACAGGCACTGTCTGATGCCAGGAACCTGCCAGGGCAGAAACACATATGTTGAATGTAAACGTTTGATAGTTGTTTAATGTGTTATTCCTCTAAGTGTATCTATATTTTTGTATAATAATACTTGGAAAGGAAATACATACCTCATTCTAACAGGGAACTTGCTACCTGAAATGAGGATATATTTTTGCCAGGAAGCAATTTTACTTATAACATTATAAAGTCAACAAATAATTGCATGTATAGGACTAACTGTGTGTGATGCTTTAAGAAACTTGGTTAAATGACATTAGAAAGGGACTCAGAAATTAGTATGTAATACATGTACTTAGGACTGAAAAATAATTAGAAAGAAAAAAATAAGTTACAAGTACTTCTATACCTTCTCCCTCTGACCACGCCTGTAAGAGAAGTCTGAATTTGTTAGCTTGATCTTTGTAATTTCTAAGAGATATGTTGAATATGCCATTTTGGTTCCTCGCTTTCTGTGCCATAAGATCAGAGAATGGGGAAAGGGAAGCAAGGAAGGGGTATTTGCACTAGAAGGATTTATTCAAGGGGGAAAAAAGAAAGACTTGAGGAGAAAGCAAAAGAACGGAGAGAAAGGTGAGGAACTATACAAATTTTGTTTGGAGGCTGAATTTAGTGGGAATTAAGAGGAAAAGGGGGAGACTATGAGATTTAAGACAGATGCAGGGATTGAGTTCCAAGATGGCCAAATAGGAACAGCTCCAGGATACAGCTCCCAGCGTGAGTGATGCAGAAGACGGGTGATTTCTGCATTTCCAACTGAGGTACTGGGTTCATCTCACTGGGGTGTGTTGGACAGTGGGTGCAGGACAGTTGGTGCAGTCCACCAAGCAAGAGCCAAAGCAGGGCAAGGCATCGCCTCACCCAGGAAGTGCAAGGGGTAAGGGAATTCCCTTTCCTAGCCAAGGGAAACCATTGCACACAGCACCTGGAAAATCAGGTCACTCCCTCCCTAATACTGCACTTTTCCAAAGGCCTTAGCAAATGGCATACCAGGAGATTATATCCTGCGCCTGGCTCGGAGGGGCCCACGCCCACAGAGCCTCCCTCATTGCCAGCACAGCAGTCTGAGATCTAACTGCAAGGTGGCAGTGAGGCTGGGGGAGGGGCGCCCGCCATGGCTGAGGCTTGAGTAGATAAACAAAGCTGCTGGGAAGCTTGAACTGGGTGGAGCACAGTGCAGCTCAAGGAGGCCTGCCTGCCTCTGTAGACTCCACCTCTGGGGACAGGGCATAGCCAAACAAAAGGCAGCAGAAACCTCTGCAGATTTAAATGTCCCTGTCTGACAGCTTTGAAGAGAATAGTGGTTCTCCCAGCATGGAGTTTGAGATCTGAGAATGGACAGACTGCCTCCTCAAGTGGGTCCCTGACCCCTGAGTAGCTGAACTGGGAGGCAGCCCCCAGTAGGGGCAGACTGACAACTCACACAGCCGGGTATCCCTCTGAGACAAAGCTTCTAGAGGAACGATCAGGCAGCAACATTTGCTATTCAGCAATATTCACTCTTCTGCAGCCTCTGCTGCTGATACCCAGGCAAACAGGGTCTGGGGTGGACCTCTGGCAAACTCCAACAGACCTACAGCTGAGGGTCCTGACTGTTAGAAGGAAAACTAACAAACAGAAAGGACATCCACACCAAAACCCCTTCTGTACATCACCATCATCAAAGACCAAAGGTAGATAAGACCACAAAGATGGGGAAAAAACAGAGCAGAAAAGCTGAAAATTCTAAAAATTTAGAGCGCCTGTCCTCCTCCAAAGGGATGCAGCTCCTCACCAGCAACAGAACAAAGCTGGACAAAGAATGACTTTGATGAGTTGAGAGAAGTCTTCAGATGATCAAACTTCTTCAAGCTAAAAGAGGAAGTTCGAACCCATTGCAAATAAGCTAAAAACCTTGAAAAAAGATTAGATGAATGGCTAACTAGAATAACCAATGTAGAGAAATCCTTAAATGACCTGATGGAGCTGAAAACCATGGCATGAGAACTACGTGACGCATGCACAAGCTTCAGTAACCGATTTGATCAGTTGAAAGAAAGGATATCAGTGATTGAAGATCAAATGAATGAAATGAAGCGAGAAGAGAAGTTTAGAAAAAAAGAGTAAAAGAAATGAACAAAGCCTCCAAGAAATATGGCACTATGTGAAAAGACCAAATCTACGTCTGACTGGTGTACCTGAAAGTAACAGGAAGAATGGAACCAAGTTGGAAAACACTCTGCAGGGTATTATCCAGGAGAAATTCCCCAACCTAGCAAGGCAGGCCAACATTCAAATTCAGGAAATACACAGAATGCCACAAAGATACTCCTCGAGAAGAGCAACTCCAAGACACATAATTGTCAGATTCACCAAAGTTGAAATGAAGGAAAAAATGTTAAGGGCAGCCAGAGAGAAAGGTTGGGTTACCCACAAAGGGAAGCCCAGCAGACTAACAGTGGATCTCTCAGCAGAAACTCTCCAAGCCAGAAGAGAGTGGGGGCCAATATTCAACATTTTTAAAGAACAGAATTTTCAACCCAGAATTTCATATCCAGCCAAACTAAGTTTCATAAGTGAAGGAGAAATAAAATCCTTTATAGACAAGCAAATGCTGAGAGATTTTGTCACCACCAGGCCTGCCTTACAAGAGCTCCTGAAGGAAGCACTAAACATGGAAAGGAACAACTGGTACCAGCCACTGCAAAAACACGCCAAATGTAAATACCATCGATGCTAGGGAGAAACTGCATCAACTAATGAGCAAAATAACTAGCTAACATCATAATGACAGGATCGAATTCACACATAACAATATTAACATTAAATGTAAATGGACTGAATGCTCCAATTAAAAGACACAGCCTGGCAAATTGGATAAAGAGTCAAGACCCATCAGTGTGCTGTATTCAGGAGACCCATCTCACATGCAGAGACACACATAGGCTCAAAATAAAGGGATGAAGGAAGATCTACCAAGCAAATGGAAAACAAAAAGTTGCAATCCTAGTCTCTGATAAAACAGACTTTAAACCAACAAAGATCAAAAGAGACAAAGAAGGCCATTACATAATGCTAAAGGGATCAATTCAACAAGAAGAGCTAACTATCCTAAATATATATGCACCCAATACAGGAGCACCCAGATTCATAAAGCAAGTCCTTGGAGACTTACAAAGAGACTTAGACTCACACACAATAATAATGGGAGACTTTAACACCCCACTGTCAACACTAGACAGATCAATGAGACAGAAAGTTAACAAGGATATCCAGGAATTGAACTCAACTCTGCACCAAGCGGACCTAATAGACATCTACAGAACTCTCCACCCCAAATCAACAGAATATACATTCTTCTCAGCACATCACACTTATTCTAAAATTGACTGCATAGTTGGAAGTAAAGCACTCCTCAGTAAATGTAAAAGAACAGAAATTATAACAAACTGTCTCTCAGACCACAGTGCAATCAAACTAGAACTCAGGATTAAGAAACTCACTCAAAACCACTCAACTACACGGAAACTGAACAACCTGCTCCTGAATGACTACTGGGTACATAACGAAATGAAGGCAGACATAATGATGTTCTTTGAAACCAATGAGAACAAAGATACAACATACCAGAATCTCTGGGACACATTTAAAGCGGTGTGTAGAGGGAAATTTATAGCACTAAATGCCCACAAGAGAAAACAGGAAAGATCTAAAATTGACACCCTAACATCACAATTAAAAGAACTAGAGAAACAAGAGCAAACACATTCAAAAGCTAGCAGAAGGCAAGAAAGAACTAAGATCAGAGCAGAACTGAAGGAGATAGAGACACAAAAAACCCTTCAAAAAATCAATGAATCTAGGAGCTGGTTTTTTGAAAAGATCAACAAAATTGATAGACTGTTAAGAAGTCTAATAAAGAAGAAAAGAGAGAAGAATCAAATAGATGCAATAAAAAATTATAAAGGGGATATCACCATCTACCCCACAGAAATACAAACTACCATCAGAGAATACTATAAACACCTCTATGCAAATAAACTAGAAAACCTAGAAGAAATGGATAAATTCCCAGACACATACACTCTCCCAAGACTAAACCAGGAAGAAGTTGAATCCCTGAATAGACCAATAACAGGCTCTGAAACTGAGGCAATAATTAACAGCCTACCAACCAAAAAAAAGTCCAGGACCAGCCGAATTCTACCAGAAGTACAAGAAGGAGCTGGTACCATTCCTTCTGAAACTGTTCCAACCAATAGAAAAAAAGGGAATCCTCCCTAACTCATTTTATGAGGCCAGCATCATCCTGATTCCAAAGCCTGGCAGAGACACAACATAAAAAGAGAATTTTAGACCATTATCCCTGATGAACATGGATGCAAAAATCCTCAATAAAATACTGACAAACCAAATCTAGCAGCACATCAAAAAGCTTATCCACCATGATCAAGTGGGCTTCATCCCTGGGATGCAAGGCTGGTTCAACATATGCAAATCAATAAACGTTATCCAGCATATAAACAAAACCAAACACAAAAACCACATGATTATCTCAATAGATGCAGAAAAGGCCTTTGACAAAATTCAACAACCCTTCGTGCTAAAAACTCTCAATAAATTCGTTATTGATGGAACGTATCTCAAAATAATAAGAGCTATTTATGACAAACCCACAGCCAATATCATACTGAATGGGCAAAAACTGGAAGCATTCCCTCTGAAAACTGGCACAAGACAGGGATGCACTCTCTCACCACTCCTATTTAACATAGTGTTGGAAGTTCTGGCTAGGGCAGTCAGGCAAGAGAAATAAATAAAGGGTATTCGGTTAGGAAAAGAAGAAGTCAAATTGTCCCTGTTTGCAGATGACATGATTGTATATTTAGAAAACCCCATCATCTCAGCCCAAAATCTCCTTAAGCTGATAAGCAACTTCAGCAAAGTCTCAAGATACAAAATCAATGTGCAAAAATCACAAGCATTCTTATACATCAGTAACAGACAAACAGAGAGCCAAATCATGAATGAACTCCCATTCACAATAGCTTCAAAGAGAATAAAATACCTAGGAATCCAATTTACAAGGGATGTAAAGGACCTCTTCAAGGAGAACTACAAACCACTGCTCAGTGAAATAAAAGAGGACACAAACAAATGGAAGAACATACCATGCTCATGCATAGGAAGAATCAATATTGTGAAAATGGCCATACTGCCCAAGGTAATTTATAGATTCAATGCCATCCCCATCAAGCTACCAATGATTTTCTTCAAAGAATTGGAAAAAACTGCTTTAAAGTTCATATGGAACCAAAAAAGACCCCGCATTGCCAAGACAATCCTAAGCCAAAAGAACAAAGCTGGAGGCCTCACGCTACCTGACTTCAAACTATACTACAAGGCTACAGTAACCAAAACAGCATGGTACTGGTACCAAAACAGAGATATAGGCCAAAGGAACAGAACAGAGCCCTCAGAAATAATACCACACATCTACAGCCGTCTGATCTTTGACAAACCAGACAAAAAAACAAGAAATGGGGAAAGGATTCCCTATTTAATAAATGGTGCTGAGAAAATTGGCTAGCCATAAGTAGAAAGCTGAAACTGGATCCTTTCCTTACTCCTTATACAAAAATTAATTCAAGATGGATTAGAGACTTATATGTTAGACCTAAAACCATAAAATCCCTAGAAGAAAACCTAGGTAATACCATTCAGGACATAGGCATGGGTAAGGACTTCATGTCTAAAACACCAAAAGCAACGGCAACAAAAGCCAAAATTGACAAATGGGATCTAATTAAACTAAAGAGCTTCTGCACAGCAAAAGAAACTACCATCAGAGTGAACAGGCAACCTACGGAATGGGAGAAAATTTTTGCAATCTACTCATCTGACAAAGGGCTAATATCCAGAACCTATAAAGAACTCAATCAAATTTACAAGAAAAAAACAAACAACCCCATCAAAAAGTGGGCAAAGGATATGAACAGACACTTCTCAGAAGAAGACATTTATGCAGCCAACAGACACATGAAAAAATGCTCATCATCACTGGCCATCAGAGAAATGCAAACCAAAACCAAAATGAGATACCATCTCACACCAGTTAGAATGGCAGTCATTAAAAAGTCAGGAAGCAACAGGTGCTGGAGAGGATGTGGAGAAATAGGAACACTTTCACACTGTTGATGGGACTGCAAACTAGTTCAACCATTGAAGAAGACAGTGTGGCGATTCTTCAAGGATCTAGAACTAGAAATACCATTTGATCCAGCCATCCCATCACTGGGTATATACCCAAAGGATTATAAATCATGCTGCTATAAAGTCACATGCACACGTATGTTTATCGCGGCACTATTCACAATAGCAAAGACTTGGAACCAACCCAAATGTCCATCAATGACAGACTGAATTAAGAAAATGTGGCACATATACACTATGGAATACCATGCAGCCATTAAAAAGGATGAGTTCATGTCCTTTGTAGGGACATGGATGCAGCTGGAAACCATCATTCTCAGTAAAGTATCACCAGGACAAAAAAACCGAACACTACATGTTCTCACTCATAGGTGGGAATTGAACAATGAGAACACTTGGACACAGGAAGGGGAACATCACTCACTGGGGCCTGTTGTGGGGGAGGGGGAGGGGGGAGGGGATAGCATTAGGAGATATACCTAATGTAAATGATGAGTTAATGGGTGCAGCACACCAACATGGCACATGTATACATATGTAACAAACCTGCACGTTGTGCACATGTACCCTAAAACTTAAAGTATAATAATAAATAAATAATTAATTTTTAAAAATGATGGATGCAGGGTGTGCGAGACATGGAAAGGAATGTGATAAATGGAATTTTAAGAAGTGTTTCTGTAGGCAACGATTGGACAACCTTTAATATTTTTCAAAAATGCAAACAAATATTGAAATTTCTTTGTGTAACTGCATCTTGTTTTGTTTTGTTTTTGTTTTTTGATTTTGTATTCTTCATCTCCAACTCAGAATCAGCCACATGTCCAAAAATTCATGTGTGCTCTTGGTGAATAATGGTACTTTGAAACTGAGATCCGGGTTCTAGATGTGCTTATGCTACTGGAGTGTCCTTGCTTCTTGCTCCTTCAGCATATGCCTATGCTCGGTATTGTAGTGTGCCATAATAAAAGGATGATGCAAGGTACTTAAACTTGTCTTTTGGCTTTGGCATAATGTAGAGTGAGGAAAGGAGAAGTTGTTTTAAATATATGACTTCAGTATGCTGTTTATTTGTATCTTTCTATAGCTGTGCTGTCCAAAATGGCAGCCACAGCCACATATGGCTATCTAGATTTAAAATAAAAGTTCAGTCCCTCAGTTATACTAGCCATTTTCTAAGTACTCAGTTATGACATGTGGCAAGAGGCTACTGTACTGGGTAGAGAGTAATATAATATTTCCATCATCAGAGAAAGCTCTATTGGATAGCACATTTCAACAGAATGCTGCCTCGTAAAGCAGACAAGTATGTTTATTGGGAATTGTGTTTGTTCAGCTGGTCTTTGGAAATCCACAGGTATAGAATTATCACCCAACCAGAGCCTTACTTCAATAGACACTGATGTGTATCCTCTTTTGTCACATTGGCTATTTTTCCCATTCATATGACATACTATATAGATTACTGCTTTGTTCCTGTGAAATATTCCTGGGGTTTTAAAGACCCTAATAATTTGAATGACTTCCACTTATTGCAGACTTCACTATGTTCTAGTCTCTGTGAGAAGCACTTTATTTGCATTATCTCACTTAATCTTTATAACGACTTTATGTTTTAGATTTAATTGGTATTTTGTTTAATCTTTACCTCATTTATAACAACTTAAAACAACTTTATGTCATATGTGCTATTAATATCTCAATTTTACACATGGGAAAAGCAGCACGGAGAAGCTAGGTCACTGGTTCACAGTCCCACAATAGGTGAGAAGTGAAGCCAGAATTAATTGTGGAAGAGTAAGGGTAGTGGAAGAATATGTATTTTTGATACTCCCTATGGGAAGTTTTCCAAATACTAAAACTTGGAAAAGCCATTGTTTTACTTTCATGAACAGAAATGCACCACAAAAAATTACACAGGAATTAGTCACACCTATTTAGATTTCAGTTATGTATCATGTCTTAGTCACACAAATTCCTGATCTAGGAGTGTTTGTGGAAAAATGTTTATGCCCCCCTCCCTCCTTCACCTCTCTCAGATGCCAAACTTCCTTTCAAATTCCCAGCATCTCAATAACAGAGTGTCTTCCTAACTCTGGCTCAGCATCACTTTCCACACCTAGGACCCCATCAGATATTCTTTACTCTTTTAACAGTATAATAAAAAACGTTTTATTTAAAGATAATTTACATGTTAATATCTCACACTAAATATGCACATCCATGTTTTAAAATTGTTTATTCTAAATGGAAGATTTTCTTGGGCAAATGTATATATTCTTTCCTTCCGAAGGTATCACATTTTTTATTGGCATGTATTGATTTTACTTTTTGCATTGACTGTTCCTCTACCATTACACTGTCTTGTACTCCTTAGCATTTTATAAAAAGTATTTCAATGGTTTCTGAGCTCTTACATTTAACAGTGGAGTAGAGGTTTTCTTTCCTAAAGAAGTGACCCATCCGGGCCGGGCGCGGTGGCTCACGCCTGTAATCCCAGCACTCTCGGAGGCCGAGGCGGGCGGATGACAAGGTCAGGAGATCGAGACCATCCTGGCTAACACGGTGAAACCTCGTCACTGCTAAAAAATAGCTGGGCGTGGTGGCGGGCGCCTGTAGTCCCAGCTACTCGGGAGGCTGAGGCAGGAGAATGGCGTGAACCCGGGAGGCGGAGCTTGCGGTGAGCCGAGATGTCGCCACTGCACTCCAGCCTGGGCGACATAGCGAGACTCCGCCTCAAAAACAAAACAAACAAACAAAAAAAGAGAAGTGACCCAATCCTTGAGGAAACATGGTGGTCAGAGTCCTGAAGCACAGCGCTCAGAACCACTTTCTTGCTGTTTTCTACCCTTCAAATACTGCACTCTCTCCCTATCATTAAATCTGCCTTTGTGGCATCACCAGCTCAGGCTTCATCAGCCCTATTTGGAAACAGAGTAGAATGAACTGACTGCCAAAAGCTCCTTCAGATCTATATTTGTAATACAGATTAACATCTGAAAAACATTTTGCCCAGCAAAGGCAAGCATCGCAATATTATTGTGACATACTTTTTCTTAGGTGTTGAAGAAAAAAAAGTTTTAAGAGATCCAGAAAGATATTTATAAAAAGAATTTAATAAAATTTCAGAGAATACTAAAAAAAATTAGGTATAGTTAGAAATAAAAGTAAAAGAACAAAGATTTTACTGTGGCCTTTGGCCTCAACTAAAAAAAAATGAACTTGTCCTCTTTAAAATGCTCTTCACTTATGATATAGTCGTCATATAAAAGAAGAAAAAGTCTGCAGGGAGATTCTGTAGGTTCAAATCACCGAACTCTACATTTAGAGACAAAAATAGAAGAACTCCAATGATTCCAACATGAACCAGAAGTACAATAGTTTTAGAATCACCCAAATTTCCTTTGATATTCAGCTACAAGGAGATCTGAAAGAATTTTCCAATCTTACTTATTTTGGAGCTGCAGCTGGATAATTATCCACATGTGGCAGAAACAGGAAGGCCTCATTTCCTCAACATTTTCCCACTCTGCTCTTTAAAGGGAGTGTGAAAAAATTTTTATAAAAGGATGGGATTCCCTGGGTTTCCTAGTAGTTGAAATGAGTTAGTCTACACTAAAGTGTTACGCTTCTCCCCTCTGGGTAGAGTACCTGTTTCTGTTAACTCAGTTTTCTTTTTTTAATTTAAAGAAATTCTTGGCAATTACTTATCAAGTAAGCATATTAATAGGTAAAATGTAGTAGATTATTGCGAGACTCACCGTAGGTCCATTATTAGCTATTGAAAGACTCGAGGGAAAAAGCGACCTTAAACGGAAAAATTAATCGACAATGACCCTCTGTTTAGAAGTGGATTTCTACTTCAAAGTAGCATCACCTAACTTAGGATCATTTATGACTTGTTTTTCATTTTACTTCTTTGTGTTTTCAACTTTGCTAATGATGAATTTTTGATACTTGTGTGATAAAAAAGGAGGAAGAACAAGAAAATAAAGCATTTGCCCAATCCATTTTCCTCATGAGTCAAGGAGGTCAGGAGCTAACCCAAGGGTCCTCAGTCCGTTCTTCAATACATCATTCTCTCTCATAGATATGTTTTTGCCATTTTCATCACCATCTAGATCAGTGTTTTCCAACAGAACTTTCTGTGATGATGGAGACATTCGGTATTTGTGCTGCCCAATAGTCTAACCACTAGTCACACGTGGTTATTGGCTATTGCGCATTCTACAATGTAGCTAATTTGACAGAGGAACTGAATTTTAAATGTATTAATTTTTAATTAATTAAGATTTGTATAGTCATGTATAGCTAGTGGCTTCCATACTGGGCAATGCAGACCTAGATTTATCCAAAACAAAAATCAGTCTCGAGTATCTAAAAAGTGTTGTACCACAATTTGTGATTACACAGAACAGCATTTGTTATTTACATATTTATTTAGACACTATAAGATATTAAGATTCTTACAGGATTTCATGGCTTTACTCTTAACTCCTCCTTAAGCAATAGTGTCACGGCACAATTCTAGTTTACCTTTGACAAGTAAGGGCTTTGATTTTACATGCCTCAGTATATTCATTTGTAAAATAAAGACTAAAATGAGTGCCTACTTCACAATGGTTTTATGAAAATTCAATGAGTGAACACATCAAATGCTGCAGAAAGCGTCTGGTTCAGGGTAAGTACTATGTAAGTGTAACTAGTAAGTTCTATGTAAGTGTAACTAGTAAGTTCTATGTAAGTGTAACTAGTAAGTACTATGTAAGTGTAACTAGTAAGTTCTATGTAAGTGTAATTAGTAAGTTCTATGTAAGTGTAACTAGTATTATTAAAACAAATAGGCATTTGAATTTATGAGTAGGGGCCCTTTAATCATTATTATTATTTCTGGTAGATGCAGTGAGTTTTAAAAAATCATAACAGAGTCAGGGAGAGATAAGGGCTGAACATTGAGAAGTGGCTGAGGTCATGGGGAATGGACTAGGCTATGAATAGAATTCATGCTACTCCCAGAGGGCCAGTGGACATTGTTCCAGGACATATTTTGACATATTTGGCTAGTAGGATGGTTTGCATTTTTTGATGTTAAGGAAAGGGGGTCGGTGGTGATAGGAGAGAAACAGCAGTCTAAATTGCTAGTCGCCAATCAATTTTTTAAAAGTAAGTTTCATGAAGAAAGAGAACATACTGTGTATCATGTATCTCCAGCACCCTGTACATTGCTGATAATCTACAAATATTCACTGGATGAATAAATAGAAAGGCTTTTAAAAGAAGTGGGACATTGTGGAGAGGGTGGCCTCATGCATTGGTCTGAACATTGTACCAGATGACCTTTAAGGTCTTCCAACTCTAAGATTACATGATTTCATGTATAAACAACACTTGATATTTTAGTTCCAGCCAAAATGTCTAGATATGAAACTAATGTGGTTTCCTAGGACTGAAAGCATTATTTGCTATAGCCACAGAAGAAGTAGCGTTTGATTTAAACAAAATTAACATAAACATGCTAGCTGACTTTAATATGGAATCATGTTTCAGGATCAAAATGCACCAACAGATTCTGGTGTTAGGCAGTTCAGTGTTTTGCTTTTCCTTATCTTTTGGAACTGTCTAAAAAAATAAATTAGATGTTTCTAGTGATCTGAATCAGTTAACAGAAAATTGGTAATAGAAATTTACTTTGGGATACATTTCACGCTCTTTAATACATGCTTCCTTTATCCATTGCTCTCTGTGAGGAGACACCCAAGCCTCTCGTTTCCTCCGCTACCCTGTGGGACCAACACTTATTTGACAAAAATCTCTTCCACAGTATCTATCATGGCAGGTCTGAATTTAACATGGCTTATGTGGCCTTCCAGGGGCTGAGCTCTGCCAGTCCCTGTGACTTTGTGCACAGGCACGGCTGTGCTGGGGCACCTTGTGTTTTCTGAATCAGAGTTCCATTCTGGTCACACCTCTGCCACTACACCTGTCACAGTCCCTGTTCTCTTCATTGAGAGCCACGTATTCCCCTGTGCCTTATACCAACATGCCTGACAAATTCCATATCTTCCTGGGACACATCTTTAACCTCCCTTTGTTTTATTGCTCCCATCTACCAGATGTTTCACGGTATGACAACATTTATGACAGTGTCTGGTAGTTGTACATTTTTTTCCTGTATGGGACTGCAATTGTACTGCTAGGCTGTGAATAACTTAATCGGAGGGGACGTGACTTAGTTATGGAACTCAGATGGCCACTCCAGTGAGGATGTCATGAGGGTAGAGATTGGGTCTCTTCTGTTTACTGCTGTAAACCAAGAGCTTTAGAATAATATCTGACTCACTGCAGTTGTTATTAAATGAATCTATACATCCATTATCTCTCTAAGAGGGATTTACTGTTTGGTAAATTGACCAAGTGGTTCAGAAGTTCTAGGTTCAGTCCTAGATCTACTGGCAGTCAATTCTTGATCTTAAGAGTTAATCTGGCTATGAAGTTTGTACTGAAATTCGCAAGTGGAAACATTGTATCATAGGCTTTACATAACATAATTATAAATAATTGATTGACAGACTCTTCAGAACTAGAAGGACTTTAGTAAAGGCTGCCTCTTATTGGGGGATTGGCAATGTGCTGGACACTGTTCTAGGCACTTTACACTATTAATCCATTTTAAAAAATTCATTGTTACTAAGTCATAGTATTGTGATATAAACATTATTATCCCTATTTTACAGATGATGAAACCAAGGCACAAATCTAAATGACTCCCTAAGATCACACAGGTAGGGGGTATGGAACTGGGAGTTGGCCCAGGCTGTGTGATTCCAAAGTCCTTTCTCTTAATCTCCATTTTAGCTGTTCTTTTGTGTTATCTTTAGCCATTTTCTATGTCAACCACTTCTACCTAGTGGAGATGCTTTCAGTTGTAAGTTACAGAAAACCCACTTCAAAACGGCTTCAACTGTATAGAAAATTTTTTGGCTCATGTAAGCAAAATGTCCAAAATTGGATCAGACTCTAGGTAGAGGTTGAGCTGGGCTCTGGCTTGATTCCCTGTAATTCTCACAGCCCCCTCTTTCTCCAGATGTCAGCCTAATAAACATCTACGGAACTATATACCCAGTAGTGGGATTGCTGGGTTGAATGGTAATCCTGTTTTAAGTTCTCTGAGTAATCTCCAAATGCTTTCCACAGTGGCTAAACATATTTACATTCCCACCAGCAGTGTATAAGCATTCTCTTTTCTCCAGAACCTTGGCAGCATCTGTTATTTTTTGACCTTTTAGTAATAGCCATTCTGACTGGTGTGAGATAGTATCTCATTGTGGTTTTGATTTGCATTTCCCTAATGATTGGTATATTGAGCATTTTTTTATATGCTTGTTGGTCATGTGTATGTCTTTTGAGAAGGGTCTGTTCTTCATTGCCCACTTGTTAATGGGGTTGTTAGGTTTTTGGTTGTTGACTTGAGTTCCTTATAGATTCTGGATATTAGACCTTTGTCAGATGCAATATTTTCTCCCATTTTCTAGGGTATCTGTTTACTCTGTTGATAATTTCTTTTGCTGTGCAGAAACTGCTTAGTTTAATTAGGGCCTAGTAGTCAATTTTTGTTTTCATTGCAATTACTTTTGAAGTCTTCATCATGAAATCTTTGCCTGGGCCAATATGCAGAATGGTATTTCTAGGGTTTTTATAGTTTTAGGTTTTACATTTAAGGAGTCCTTTCCACATTTCTTGTTTTTGTCACTTTTTTGAAGATCAGATGGTTGTATGTGTGAGGCTTTATTTCTGGGTTATCTAACCTGTTCCATTGGTCTATGTGTTTTTGAACCAGTACCCACGCTGTTTTAGTTACTATATCCCTGTAGTATAGTTTGAAGTTTGGTAGTGTGATGCCTCCAGTTTTTTTCTTTTTGCTTAGGATTGCTTTGGCTATTCAGGCTCTTTTTTTGGTTCCAAATGAATATTAGAATGTTTCCTTCTAATTCCGTAAAAAATGTCATTGGTAGTTTAATAGGAATAGCATTGAATCTATAAATTGCTTTGGGCATTTTAATGATTTTGATTCTTCCTATTCACAATAGCCACAAAAAGAATAAAATATCTAGAAATACAGCTAACAGGGAGGTTAAAGATCTCCACAACAAGAATTAGAAAACATTACTGGCCAGGCATGATGGCTTGCGTCTGTAATCCCAACACTTTGGGAGGCCAAGGCGGGCAGATTGCCTGAGGTCAGGAGTTCGAAACCAGCCTGGCCAACATGGTGAAACCCCATCTCTACTGAAAAATACAAAAATTAGCAGGATGTAGTGGCACATGCCTGTAATCCCATCTACTCGGGAGGCTGAGGCAGGAGAATTGCTTGAACCTGGGAGGTGGAGGTTGCAGTGAGCTGAGATCGTGCCACTGCACTGCAGCCTGGGCAACAGAGTGAGACTCCAAGTTTAAAAAAAAAACCTTATTAAAAAAATCAGAGATGACAAAATTAATGGAAAACATTCCATGCTCATGAATAGAATTTCTTTCCTGAGAGTTTTTCTCCTAATTCTGCCCCTCTCTCCCTAACTGAGACTTCTTACTTCCTGCCAGCAGAGCAAATTTTATAAAACTCAAATTCAATTATATGCTATTTCTGCTTACATAACTTTAATAACTTCCTGATACCTATAGGAAAATATTCGAAATTCTTAGAATGTCTTAAAAATGCTTTCACAAGATGGTCTTGTCTTAACTTCCCAGCCACATCTCGGGACACTTCACACATACACTCCTGAATTTGCTATACTGAACTTCTTTCTCTGTGTGTTAAACAGGATTTTTTGTTTTAATGCCATGCCTTTGTACATTCTGGCCTTCATTTCTGGGATATCCTCTTCTACTCTTCTCCACCTACCTAAATCATATTCATGCGTTAAGAACCAGCTCACACATTACTCACTCTGTGGCTACTTCTGTAAAACTGTTAGGCAAAGTTATTAATACTTATCTTTACTATATTCCCATAAAATTTTATGTGACTCTATTTCTCTACTTAACACATTGACTTGTAATTTTTTACATGCCTCTATCATGAAGAAAGAGATGCAATTTGTCTTTGTAATACCTCAGCCTAGGTACATGGTACCCAACGAATACTTTCTGAGTTATCATTTGTCAGTGCACCAATCTGAAACAATATATTGACCATTGAGCATTTTCTTTTCTTTTTTTTTATTATTATACTTTAAGTTCTAGGGTACATGTGCATAATGTGCAGGTTTGTTACATATGTATACTTGTGCCATGTTGGTGTGCTGCACCCATCAACTCGTCAGCACCCATCAACTCGTCATTTACATCAGGTATAACTCCCAATGCAATCCCTCTTCCCTGCCCCCTCCCCATGATAGGCCCCGGTGTGTGATGTTCCCCTTCCCGAGTCCAAGTGATCTCATTGTTCAGTTCCCACCTATGAGTGAGAACATGCGGTGTTTGGTTTTCTGTTCTTGTGATAGTTTGCTAAGAATGATGGTTTCCAGCTGCATCCATGTCCCTACAAAGGACACAAACTCATCCTTTTTTATGGCTGCATAGTATCCCATGGTGTATATGTGCCACATTTTCTTAATCCAGTCTGTCACTGATGGACATTTGGGTTGATTCCAAGTCTTTGCTATTGTGAATAGTGCCGCAATAAACATACGTGTGCATGTGTCTTTATAGCAGCATGATTTATAATCCTTTGGGTATATACCCAGTAATGGGATGGCTGGGTCATATGGTACATCTAGTTCTAGATCTTTGAGGAATCGCTGTACTGATCTTTGACAAACCTGAGAGAAACAAGAAATGGGGGGTGCTGGGAAAATTGGCTAGCCATAAGTAGAAAGCTGAAACTGGATCCTTTCCTTACTCCTTATACAAAAATTAATTCAAGATGGATTAGAGACTTAAATGTTAGACCTAATACCATAAAAATCCTAGAAGAAAACCTAGGTAGTACCATTCAGGACATAGGCATGGGCAAAGACTTCATGTCTAAAACACCAAAACCAATGGCAGCAAAAGCCAAAATTGACAAATGGGATCTAATTAAACTAAAGAGCTTCTGCACAGCAAAAGAAACTACCATCAGAGTGAACAGGCAACCTACAGAATGGGAGAAAATTTTTGCAATCTACTCATCTGACAAAGGGCTAATATCCAGAACCTACAAAGAACTCAAACAAATTTACAAGAAAAAAACAAACAACCCCATCAAAAAGTGGGCAAAGGATATGAACAGACATTTCTCAAAAGAAGACATTCTTACAGCCAACAGACACATGAAAAAATGCTCATCATCACTGGCCATCAGAGAAATGCAAATCAAAACCACAATGAGATACCATCTCACACCAGTTAAAATGGCGATCATTAAAAAGTCAGGAAACAACAGGTGCTGGAGAGGATGTGGAGAAATAGGAACACTTTTACACTGTTGGTGGGATTGTAAACTAGTTCAACCATTATGGAAGACAGTATGGCGATTCCTCAAAGTTCTTTTATTGTTTAAAAAAAAAAGTTACTGAGTGCTTTCTCTGGGCCAGGTACTGAGTTAGTATTTAGCCCCAAAATATGGCATAGAGGCTTTACTGTATTTGAAATAATTCAGGCGATTTTTGGAAAGTTTGATGCTTATTTTGGCTTTGGTGACCTTCTATGGCATATCAAAGTGAGAACTGTCATTGCCAGAAGTTGATTGTGTGCTATTATTTTTCTTCCTTTACATAGAAATTTCTTGATGAGGCAAATGTGATTTGATACCCTTCCAATATCACAACTAAGATGATGGCAGTCCAGTACTGAAATATTTGACATTGCCCTCTTTTCTCCCAGGTAATTTCATGCCTCTCATGCGGTTAAATATAACAAATAAAACAAAGTGATGTTTTAAAAGTTCATTGAAGCACAAGCTTTGGGATCCTAGCTCCTACTTCTAAATCCATTAAGGCATGCTGCCTTTGTTCATGAATATTCTTATTTTAAATATGCACAAAGCATGAACAACTTGTGTCATTTCTCCATCATGAGAAGAATTCATTATTAACACCACAGTGAAAAATTGTCAGGTGGTATTTCAGAATTGATTCAATTATTTCTGGATGCTATGGAAGGTATTCATCTTCTCTCTAATTAATAATTTTAGAAGCAGAATCGGACCCTCTTTTTAAATTTCCAAGATATACTTTGTTGCAAGTGGCTTTCTCACAAAGAAGCATTTTGATTTTTCCTTCTTTATAGTTACTTGTTCTTTGCCTCAAGGATGAATATATTTCATCAAAGCATAGAGAAATGCTATTCTTACCAAATGATTATTCCATCAAATAAAATTAGGACAACACATACTATGCATTTAGAGAAATTGCGTTTTTGAAACAACCCAAAGCTAGGTTAATGCTGGATAGTCATTTCACAAATAATGTAATATTGCTGTAAGCATTAGCAGGTCTAAGCAGGGTGGTCTGAATTTTGATGTTAAGAAGAAAGAATTTATTTTCAACATCTTCAGTGAATAATTTGAAGTCCAGTACATGTTGAGTTTTGTGTTTCTTAGTTTTGAACATTAGAGAACTAGGGTGTGACATTTTGTGGTCTCTCTTTCAAGTCCTGAGGAATGTAGTTTTGCAGTACAAAGTGGAGAATGAGGCAATGAAAAACAGAATGCAACAGACATCATTGTTTTAATATGTCACTGCCAGCTGTCATTGGCCCTAGTGGGAGGCCTCAGATGGCAACTCTGTCTCTAAGGATTGGCTGGGGATCTTCACATTTCATCCATCATTTCATCACAGATCATCTCAGCCTCTCCTGGACTGTGACCAACTGGCTTACTCAAGGGACTGGCTTTGCTGTCCTGACATGATGGCAAGCTGTGGCACATCATGCAGACTGAAGTTCAGCCTGCCTCAGACTCAGGATAAAGGCACATTTGGGACAGTCTCTCTCAGCCTCATTGCAGAGAGAAGAAATGTGTGGCAAGATGGCATACGGAGTATTAATTTGTGCAAAATGCTAACTGATGTGAACTTACTGTTTTCCTGTTGAATTGCCACCCTCTCCCTCATATGTACTGGGGAAGGGAGCCCCTGCTGCTGAAGAAGAGTCCACTGGTCAGAACAAGGAGCCGTATTCTTAGCTTCCTCAGTCAAAAGACATCTTGGTACGAGACCATAAAGATTTGATGTAGGCCCGCTGCCAAAGAGAATAGGTGTGTCTTTCTACACTTGCTCTTTAGCAAAAGGCCAAGAAGCAGTAAGTTTCTCTTTTTGACTTTCATACTAGATAAAATGATTTCATAGGAATGAGGAGCTCAGAAAATAAGTAAGTTAGAAGCATTGTAGGGACCAAGCTCAGAAAATAAGTAAGTTAGAAGCATTGTAGGGACCACGTGTTCTACCACTCCCTCACATTGGGAGTCTGGAGTGTGTGTGGATGTGTGTGTGTGTATGTAGGACATGATACAACTAACTTTAAGTGGGAATATGTGTCAGTCATCTCATGTCCTGCTACTCATCTAGAATCTTGGAAGTTAGGAGCCTCATATGACACAGGGACAGTGGAATGGGAGAATCCACATCTGAGAGAAGTGGCAGTTTGTCCAAGAGGTCTTGGAACTGAGAAAGTAGTAAGCACAGAAGTGAGTGCACTGTGTCAGCTGTCGGTTAGGATTGGCACTGCTGCAATCCAGGTGGGTGGCAAAAGAGAACCCAGCCACTTCCAGTTGCCCTGTGAGGGTATCATATGCTTCACACATGCCATCTAGCTCCACACGAGTCAAGTCACACCATTACAAAGGATGTTCGCATAGGACAGAGAGAGAGGGAGACTGAAAGACTACCTGCTCTATGACCACTGCAGAATGGTGGTTCCTTAACTACCTCTCATTCTCTGCATCCCAGGAGTGTGGGTTAGGGCTAAAACATGAGTGCGTGTACCTTAAATGTGAATACATGCAAAATTAGCCTTAACTAAAAGGAATCAGTGAATTGAATGGAGGAAAATGGAAATGGACTAAATTCAGAATTTTAAGATAGTGTGCAAAATGGGAGCTCGTGATAGATAATGCATTTGTTAGAAGAAATAGTTTTACTTCAGCGTCTCTGAGAATTTTGTGGAGGAGTGTGACTAAAACATGCACAATGCAGATGTGGAAGAACAATCAGGAGAGAGCAAGATGGTAATTATGAGTGTGGATACAGTCATGCATTGCTTCACAGCGGGGGTACGTTCTGAGAAATGCATCACTAGGCGACTTTGTCATGCAGACATCATGGAGTGTACTTACACAAACCTAGATGTTATAGCCTACTACACCTCTAGGCTATGTGGTATAGCCTAGTGCTCCTAGGCTACAAACCTGCACAGCATGTTACTGTGCTGAATAGTTTAGGCAACTACAACACAATAGTAAGTATTTGTGTCCTTAAACGTATCTAAATACAGACAAGGTAAAATAAAAACATGGTATAAAAGATAAAAAAGATGCAATTATATGGAGCTATACTACTGTAGACTTTATAAACTCTGTAGAATTAGGCTCCACTAAAATTAATTTTTTAAATTTTCAATAATAAATTAACCTTAGCTTACTGTAACTGTTTTACTTTATAAATTTTTAAATTTTTAAAATTTGATTTTACTCTTTTATAATAACAGCCTAAAAAACACATCGTAAAGCTGTACAAAAATATTTTCTCTCTGTAAATCCTTATTCTATAAGCTTTTTACTATTTCTAAAAGTTTTAATTTTATTTTTACTTTTTAAACTTTTTGTTAAAGACACAGCATACACATTAAGCTAGGCCCAGACACAGTCAGGATCATCAATATGATTGTCTTCCTCCTCCACATCTTGTCCTATTGGAAGGTCTTCAGGGCCATAACATGCATGGAGTTGTCATTTTTTGTGATAACAATGACTTCTGGAATATCTCCTAAAGGACCTGCCTGAGGCTATTTTACAGTAAACTTTTTTATATAAATAAGTAGAAGGAGTACATTCTAAAACAATGATTAAAAAGCATAGTAAATACATAAGCCAGTAACATAGTAGTTTATTATCATTATCAAGTATCGGTACCTATATAATTGCATGTGCTAGACTTTTATATGAATGGCAGCACAGTAGGTTTGTTTATACCAGCAGCACCACATCCATGTGAGTAATGGTTTGCACGATGACGTTACCACAGCTATGATGTTACTAGGCAATAGTAATTGTCTAGCTCTATTATGATCTTATGGCACCATCATCTTCTATGCTGTCTGTCATTGCCTGGAATGTTATTATGTGGAATATGATTGTAAATGTATATATACATATACATATATGTGCATACAAACATATACATGTATGGGAACACATGTATATATATTCAGAATAATCTGCTTTCGAATGCAAGAATTTTGTGAAATTCATGAATTCATGTCAGAAATGTAGTCGTGATCTGATTATATTGAGGACATTTTTAAGGTGCATATTTGTAAAACTGTATTTAATATAGTTGAGCCAGTTATAAGCCACTTAAGCCCCTTTCCTTTCCCATGCTTTTGCTGAAATATGAGTTTTTTTTGTTTGTTTTTGCAGTGTTTTCTTCTCCATGATGCAGGTTGGTGAGCATATGTGTTGGGACCTGGTGAGACAGAGAGAGAGAGAGAAAGAAAGAGAGAGAGACAGACAGACAGACAGAGAGAGAGAGAAAGAGACAGAGAGAAAAACAGAGAGAGAGAGAGAGAGAGAGAGAGAAAGACAGAGAGAGAGAGAGACAGGGAGAGAGAGAGACATACACACACACACACAGAGAAAAACAAAGAGAGAGAGAGAGAGAGAACCAGAGAGTCAGAGAGACATAGAGGTAGAGAGGTCCCAGGAGCAGCAGAAGCCCTCAACCCCTAAAAGGAAGCCACTAATGGTCTCTGCTCTGCAGTTGCCCTGGTAGCATAGGCCACCCTTCCTCCATTACAACTGATCACAAACTGCTATACTAAAAGCCTGTAACCACAGCATTGCAAAATTGAGATTCTCAAACATACCAGGAATCACCAAACAACTGAGAAAAAACAAATTAAAGAAATAGAACTGATAGAGAACAAGATACTTAAAAAATACATGTCATTAATATCCCTGAAAACACTCAAGAGATACCCTATTAATAAAGTAAGACCAAGAAATTCTAAGAAAGAAAATATGTCAAAAAGTAAACATGTATAAGAGTCAAAGTACTTTTCAATCAAGAGTAACAAAATAAGCTGGGCACGGTGGCTCACGCCTGTAATCCCAACACTTTGGGAGGCTGAGGCGGGCGAATCACCTGAGGTCAGGAGTTCGAGAGCAGCCTGGCCAATATGGCGAAACCCTGCCTCTACTAAAAATACAAAAATTAGCCAGGTATGGTGGCAAGCACCTGTAATCCCAGCTATCCAGGAGGCTGAGGCTGGAGAATTGCTTGAACCCGGGAGGTGGAGGTTGCAGTGAGCTGAGATCAAGCCACTGCACTCCAGCCTAGTGACAGAGCTAGACTCCATCTCAAAAAAAAAAAAAAAAAAAAGAGTAACAAAATAAAGTGTAGCAATATTATCAGTTAAAATACAATCTAAGGAATATTTTAACTTAATGTAGAGTAATTATTGATAGAAAAGCATAATCCACCAAAATAATGACGGTCATTAAACTTAAGTTTTAAATATGTAATGCAAAGATTGATAGAATACAAGAAACAGGTAACGACTACAATCAAATGTAAAGTATTACTATGCTTTTCAAAATTCAATTGTTTGAGTAAACAAAAATAAGAATTGCCATAAATTTTTTTAAATGAACAAGTTTGATTATGTATCTCTAAGAAAAAGAAAATATATATAGTTTTCAAACTTTCCAAATTAAATTAACCAGGTAGGAAATTTGAATTTGTAGCAAATTCTAAAGAATATGTCATATATGTTACACATATTTTTCTTTTTAAAATTTTTTTATCTGTCTTTGCAATCTGTTCTCATGGTTGCTTTTCTTTTTAAAAATACTTTTAACATAATACAATACATCTGAAAATTAACAATTAAAATATGACTAAAATATCTTTTTATGAAAACTTAAAAACACTTATTTAGAAAACTGTTGGCTAAAGAGTAAATAAAAATGAATAATAAATATCATAAGTGAACAATGAAAAAACAGTACATTGCAATGTGTGAAATGTGGTTAAAACTATAGGCAGAGGTAAAATTTTAGCCTTAAGTGCATTTGTTAGTAAAGAGAATATATTAGGGGAAAAACCACTAAACATTCATAACAAATGCACAGGAGGAAGAGAAAAAAATTGAACTATTAAGAATAAAAAGTAGGAGAAAGTGGAAACTTAGTAAATGTATAAACTGTTTTTGGTAAAATACAAAATCTTTGCGGATTGGTCAAGATAAAAAAGACAGTGCAAGTACATAGTATAATAATAGAAATAAGAGAATGAACACAACTCAAGGTAGAGGGAACGTTTTAGAAAGAGAAAATCATAGCAAATACAACTTTGTACTGTTTTATCTGTAACTTATATGAACTGTGTAGGCAAAAATAAATAATTGAATTGAGTACATCTTATTGTTCAAATAATGTTTGCCTAGGGCTACTTGTGACCATCTTTCTGGACACCTGGAGGAATCTTCTTATTTGCAGTAGAAGAGAATAATCCTGCACCCAAAGAGAAGCAAAGCTAAGAGATATTGTTGAAATAGAGATGGCAGGAGAGAGAAATAGAGAAAGAGTGAGCCCTGGCCACAGCCACTCTGTTTGGTACTCCGGTATGGCTCACTTCTTGGAGTTGTATTAGAGAACACAAACTAAAGAACATAGCAAAAAATGGCTTCTGGAAACTCTCTCATGTTTGATGTCTAAAAGAATACCTTCATAGAATAATACAATACAATGAAAGGTGTTAGGTTGCCACATGACAAATGGCCAATATGTTCTTTCAAGGAAATAAGTGCATCTTGCCCATATCTGGTTTCCTACATTTATCTGTTTCTGAAACATCTCAGATTAGCCAAACACTCTGCAAATGTTCAAGAGAGTACTTATTTCTAGAATTGTACTTTTTTTCTTCAACTATTAAATTCCTTAAAGTAGGGAATTAATGCCTAGACACTGAAATAGAAAAGTGATTAACTTTAATGCAACCACATGTTGCTAAGGATGGAAATAGATTTAATTTGCATTGTGCTTTAACAAAGGAATTTTAGTCATAGTCTTCAACATTCTCTTTTTTTAAAACCATGACCCAGGAAAAATCTTCCCAAGGACTATATTTCATCATACAGAACAGAGAATGGTTAATGCTGGTGCCCGATAGTAATTTTCAAATCTATTTATAAATGAAACATGAATATGTGTATTGCTTTGCGGAGGGAGAAGAACAAGAACTTTTAAAAAACCTACATATAGCCTCTGTCTTAAATAGGTACCTTTTAGGCAGTAGTTTCTCATCACTGCTTGACTTAGAAGTTTTATGAGAAATGTTGTATCCAGTTTCAACATAACACTGGAAAAAGATTTATTTGAAGTCTGATCCTTTGGTTTAGGTGCTGCCAGGAAAACAATTTAATATGAAAAGACTCTCTCCTTCATATGTCTGAAAAACAAGCACAAGAAAGAAGACCTAAAAAAAATCAGATTGCATTAAAAATCATAAGGAAGTAACTCTAATTTGGGGGCAGGGGGCAGTTCCAACCAGGTTTCTTCTACATAGAATTTACACAGGAAAAAAAATCACCATCATACTGATCTTATATGTAAAACTAAGGCTTCTATTCTCCCCCGTCATTTCACTAGTGACATGAGTTTGACTAATGGATTAAATATGAAAATCTCAAAAGGGAAAAAGTATCTAAAACTGAGTTGAAATCAAAATTAAACATCAAGTCCAACAGGTCCAGCTGGCCCTAGGGAGATGAGGCAGCAAGTGTAGGGGATTCAGCCATGAAGAGGGAACAGCATTGGAGATAGTCATGAGGATGGTTCATCCTAAATGAACCGTCTTTTTTACCTTTCTTTTCATTTTATTCCTTTGGATGATTCTTTCTTTTTCTGAGGGCTCCACTCTTAAATATTTGTTCTTTGGGTCCCAAATATTTTTTTCTTATCTATGCCTTGGCTTCATTTACCAGGTCCAAATGTTGACACCTGCCATGTATGGCAACTTCATGCCACATTTTCAGTGTAGTGTCCCATCTGTATTTATTTACTTTATAATAGAGTGTTGGCAATCTCCTGGAATGCTATTTTGAACTTATCTTTATGATTATACTCCTGAGATAACACACCTCACAGCTACACTGAGTCCATTAAAGTTATGGTGACATTGGCTCTAAGCCCAGCTAGAAAAAAAAAAATATGCCTTGACTTCCAGTGAGTGGAATTTCTGAGTCACACATCCTCGCCCTAGTGTCATGTGCAGATGCATCCTCAGAAGATCTGAGCAATTCTGAATAGGTATTTCCATGTCTTAGTCAAGGATCTCCAAAATAATTAGCTAATTATTTAATTTATTCAAAACGTATTTTTTATCTTCATGTGGTGTCATAAAATTTTCATTCCAGGAGACCATGCTTGATATATTTATTACATAATTTTCTAATGAAGACAAAAGGTGCAAAAGGGACTATGATCTAGGATTTTCATTTCTATTCCCTGAGGAGCCAGGTACTAACTCTTGATCATAATTTGAGAAAAGCAAGGTTATTCTTCTACCCACCTCTCACACACTGTTAGTGGAAATGTACAATGATAAAACAACTTTGGAAAATAACTTGGCAGCTTATAAAAAGTTGAACATAGACTTGCTATATGATCTAGTCATTCTATTCCTAGATATAGCACGTGTTCAGACCAAAACTTATAGCTGCTTTGCTTGTAAAAGTCAAAAACTGGAAACAACCCAAATATCATCAACTGGTGGATGGTTAAAACACACTGTGACATCGTCCCACAATGAAATACTATACAACAATAAAAGTGAACCATTGATACATACTGCAACATGGTTGCTTCTTAAATGTTTAAGCTGAGTGAAAGAAGCCATAGGGAAAAGAGTATATACTACATGATGTCATTCATATAAACATCTATGACATGAAAACTAATATGCAGTCTCAGAAAGCAGATTCGTAGATTCTTGGGAAGGGGTGGGGAGTGGGACAGAAAGATAACAAAGATAAAGGAAAACTTTTGGAAGTATAGAAATATTTATTATTTTGAGTAGGTAATGCTTTCACAGAGTAAACATGCCAAAAAATTCCAAACTTTGTACTTTAAATATGTATAATTTATTGTATATCAATAATATCTTAATAAAACTATAAAAAAACTTACTTGGTTCCCAATGAATGGTTACCTCAAAAATGCCATATTAAATTCCATAAATGAGAGTACAGACTTATTTTCTCTAGATGCAAACTTGCAATCCCTTAATTGATGTGGAAAGACAATATTTTTTGAAAATTTAGTCTTTGCTCACAATTCTTTTTTTAAAAAGTGAAAGATTCTCTTAAAGTGCACTGACATTGGTACATTAGTCACTTTCACACAAAATTATAAGTAAAGGTCTTTTCCACACGGGTTTTGTGGGGAGGGAGGCAGGATGCGAGAATGTGTTCTCTGCTCTTTTTGTTTGTTTGTTTTTTCTCATTTTTCAAAAGGCAATTTGGACTGCTTTGATATTTTCTTAAAGGACAGCAGATATATTGAAGTGGCTACGAATGTGGGTTTTAGGCCAGGCATGGTGGCTCATGCCTGTAATCCCAGCACTTTGGGAGGCCAAGGTGGATGGATCACCTGAGGTCAGGAATTCGAGACCAGCCTTGCTAACATGGCAAAACCCCGTCTCTACTAAAAATACAAAAATTAGCCAGGCATGGTGGCATGTTTGACTGTAGTGCCAGTTACTTGGGAGACTGAGGCGGGAGAATCACTTGAACCCAGGAGGTGGAGGTTGCAATGAGCCGAGATCTCACTGTTGCATTCCAGCCTGGGCGACAGAGCGAGACTCTGTCTCCAAAAAAAAAAAAAAAAAAAAAAAAAAAAGTGTTTGGGTTTTAGAGTTAGCCTCTTCTAGCTCAGATCCAGCTCTGCTCACTTTTGGTCAGTGAATTAATCTCTCTAAGCTTTAATTTCCCCATCTTAGAGATGGGGATAATAGAACAACATATCTCATAAAGTTGTTTTACTGACCAAATAAGAATGCAAATAATGCATAAGAAACTTTTAGCATAGTGCCAGGCATAACACACAAAATGTCAGCTATTATGCAAAAGCCTTGACAAGTTCCCACTGACTGTGGGGAAACCTAGAACTGAGCAGCCTGAAATGGTAGGGGACAAAGAAGGAGGCTAGTGGAGACCACTATAAAATTATACTTTGGCACGTTTCCTTTGTTTGGAGAAATAATACTACACTGCTGGTGTAAACCAGAGAAATAAACATGGAGGGACGCTGCGATGCAAGAAATAATAAAGGGACTTAGCTAACACTCTGTGCAAATACATAAACAATCTGAGAAAAAGACATTGGAAATACCATTCTCTGTGCCACCAGAGTACTACTTTCAACTGAAATGCACTTTTTTGGGGGTGGTGGGAAGCGGTTTGTATTTTGATAATAGATGCAGTCGGTGGAGAGAAAAAGGGATGGATAAGGTAGTTAACTCCTGTCTAGTCCCCGGTTCTACTAACTGCCCACCCAGCGGCAGCCTGAGTAGGATCTTACAGAAAACGGAGCAGCCAGTTTCACGGGCCAGCGTGTAGCCAATGCCTGAACTATTTCTGCATTTATGTTGTTTCTTTCTACATCCTGTGCTTAACTACCTTTGATTGCTTGATATGCTACCCACACACTCTTGAGTTAAACTTCTTGTATTAATACACAAGTGTTTTCTTCATGAAGCTGTTTCTCATGAAAACTTTAAAAGGTGAGGCTGAATTCCTTGCATTTCTTTTGTCTACGCCCTGATTTCTTTGGCACAGCAGCAGTTCTTAGGTTTTGGACATTAAAACATATGCTAATAATCATTGATTGAACTAATCTAGCACATATACCAAAAGGTGGCTGATTTCTCTGTGATGGAATGATGAATAAATATGGGAAATGTCTGCCACCTGTGATCCTCTTATGAAATATGTTTTGATGGTTATACTTACTGTCATCGTCCTTGTCATCGATTGACAGTTATTCTCATTGTCATTGGGAAAGCTCAGTTGATAGCTTTTTTGGTTTGATTTTTCAATTCTTCTTCACCCTACCCCCATTTCAAATTTACATTGTTTAATCACTAAGTCGATTTAGTTTGAGATTTTATTTTAGAAAATTTCATGACACCTCTCTAGATCCTTTGCTCTTTGGGTGTCATCTTGGGTGACATTATTTATTCCCTGCTGATGGTACATTTCTTATCTGCCTATGCCACAGTCGAATGTGAACAGTTTAGCTTTCTTGTTTGAACATGGAGATTATATTCTTTCCATGAGTACCTATAATGTGCCAGGCACTGGGGGAGTTATGTTAGCTTTTGAATTCTTTTTTCTTTGCGAATGTCTTTTTTATTTGCCCATATTCTTTCTGTGAGCTTGTCAGCTGCATCTGCTGTGGAGAACTTTTTTTTTAACATGGTTATTTGTTGCCAGGGATGATAGGCATCCTAGCTGCACTCTGCCCAAATCTCTGGGAATGATCCATCGGGCAATCCTGCTGATAAGCTGTAGAAATGGTTCGTGGAAAGAAACAGAAATGAATTGGGCAGTTAGAATCAGCTGGGGAATGTATTTTAAAAAAACAGTTTTATTTGCCCTCACGTGGCTTGTGGCTTGAGGCATATTAGCAGTTTTTGCTGAAAGCACACTGGAAGACAAAACAAGAACCAGAGTTTTTACTAGATATATTTGTAATTGCATATAGAATTTAATTTGTTCAGTTAATTTGTATGTAAACTAATTATGAACGTTGACTGTAGTAAAATATACTATCCCCAATCCCCATCATTTGGTAGACTAGAATGTAAACTTATTAGTAACATATAACAATAATCCTAAATTACGCTACAGGGCAGCAATGTTTACAAGAGAAAGATGCGTTTTACACGTCCCCCCTAAGGTCCCCTACAGGTATATGCAGGACCTGCAGAATATAATTCTACTCCTCAAAGAGAGATCCAAAAACCTAGGAGGAGAGCAGGGGGAGTAATCCAGGCATTAGTGCTACTCAGAAAATGACTATTACATGAGTAGATACATGTTTAATGTGATTAACACCTTCATTTGTATGTATATTATACTAACAGAGTCTCTTTCTCTTTAATCTATTTTACTGAAGATTAGGAGTGGGATTAGCATCAGGCAGATGAAAAAGACAACCAAGTCCTGCCACATAATTAAGTTACACAAAATATCTTTATTCAAGATGATGCGGAACAGCTCTCAAGTTTACAAAAACTATTAGTTAAGTCACCATTTTAACTCTGCCATTTATGTAAGTACTCTATTTGTGAATAGATTTTACATAAAATGATGCATCCCATTTTTTAATGGCCAATTCTTTTTTTTTTTTTTTTTTTTTTGAGACTGAGTCTCACTCTGTTGCCCAGGCTGGAGTGCAGTGGTGTGATCTCAGCTCACTGCAACCTCTGACTCCCAGGTTCAAGCAATTCTCCTACTTCAGCCTCACAAGTAGCTGGGATTACAGGTGTGCACCACCACACCTGGATAATTTTTTTGTATTTTTAGTAGAGACAGGGTTTCACTATGTTGGCCAGGCAGGTCTCGAACTCCTGACCTCAGGTGATCAGCCCGTCTCAGCCTCCCAAAGTGCTGGGATTACAGGAATGAGCCACTGCACCTTGCCCAGCCAATTCTTTTAAGAGTGTTTTGTTGTTGTTGATTTAAAATTCAATAAAGATTAGATTAATTTGTTTCCTAAAATGAGACATTGGAATTGTTTGCTCTGAACACAAACACATTACTTATTTCAAGTTAGCAGAACAAATATTTACGAACATTTTAAAGAAGGATTTCATCTTTTCCAAGCCTCTATCACATGAAAAAAAAAAGCATCTCGTTATTGTAAATATTGACAGTGTTTAAGTTGTTTGGTATATAGTGGGTAGTTCCTAAATCTGACGACTATATGGATGAATGAATAAAAAAGTAGAAAAACTAAGGACAGGACTAAATTGAAAAAGGATTTTCTTTCAGAGAAAGCATACTTCTAAGGTGGATGTTAGCTATGCTGTTTGCACAAATGCTCTGAAAATGTTTTTTAGCTCAGGTGCTGTAGAAATAATGTTTCTCTTTCCATGACTATGCCCCACCACATTTCTTAACTAAAATTATCTGAAGATCAATTGATCAACGTGTTAATTATGAGTAAAACAATGTGCTAACTACAACTAACCTGCCTCCCCCAGGCAATATGCAGTATCTGTCTACTTTTTCGATACCGTGGGAGATCTGTCTTTGGAAGTGGTCATTTCTACCTTTATTTTTTTGAGACGGAGTCTGTCGCCCAAGCTGGAGCGCAGGGGCGCGATCTCGGCTCACTGCAAGCTCCGCCTCCCGGGTTCGTGCCATTCTCCTGCCTCAGCCTCCTGAGTAGCTGGAACTACAGGCGCCCGCCGCCACGCCCGGCTAATTTTTTGTATTTTTTAGTAGAGACTGGGTTTCACCGTGTTTGCTAGGATGGTCTCGATCTCCTGACTTCGTGATCCACCCACCTCGGCCTCCCAAAGTGCTGGGATTACAGGCGTGACCCACCGCGCCCGGCCTCTACCTTCTTTTAAACCTGCAACTTTTGCCCTGCCACCCTCATCCCGATCTGGCTCAGAGAATATGGAGAATATATGTGCTAGTGTCCCACTGTTCCAAGTTTAGCAGGTCCACACTTCTGGTCTCATTTCTACTCCCTCTTTGTGTTCTTAGCCCACCGCCCAATACTTAGTTCCTGATACAGCCCTGCAAAGCCCCAACTTCTGCCTCTTATCACATGAACCACCAGATCTGGGTATGGTATCTGTAGCTGGTTATTATAGGGGTGAGCCCTTCAGATGGAGGCGATGGTAAAAACAGCCCTGAATTGGAAATCAGGAGACTGGTTTGCCACTCACAAATTGTGAACCCTTGGATGGGTTATTCAGCTTCTGTGGCTTCTCTATCGTCTTCTGCAAAAATGAGATTTAATTATAGATAGGTCTTAAACTCTATTCTGGATCTAACAGTCTCTGTTACATAAAATGAGCCATTTCAAGATAAAGAGACATAACTGGAAATTTTGACGCATGGACTGTGGAACGTTTACTTGTGTTCCTTTTGCATAAATATTATGAAAATTGTTCTTTGAAAAAACAACCTATTGTTACATAGTACTGCATCCTTGCTTTTAGAAACATTTTTAAAAGACAAATTTGGAATCTTTAACCTTCCCTGGTATATTCCATGGTTTTCGATAAAGGGGTTTTAAGAACTTTGTATAATTAGCAAATCACTTCAAATGAATGAAAACTCACCTCAGTGTAAATGAGAAGCAATGAACGTTCTAACTTATTTTGTTTCAGACTGAAGTCTGAGCAATACATAAATAAGCAAGCAAAATAAAACCCATTGGAAAAATCACATCTGTCCACTATCATCACACATAAAGGCACATTGTGTGGTCCTGAGAAAGATTACACAGTATCCAGAGGAGGAAGTGCTTTCTCTCAAAGAGAGGGAGAAATGAATAACTAGAGAAGCAAAGAGTTCTGTGAGAAAAATCAAAGACTGGGTGGGTACAGTCGGAACTAGAGGAAGACTTTAGGCAAGAGGAAAACTCAAGGACAAATAGAGGGTTTAACTGTTCAGGCTTGTAGGCGCCATCTGAAAATGCAAAAGAAAGGAAAAATTGAGTCTGGGATATGATTAGGACAGTCATATTGTGTATATTTAACAAAATATAATGGAAGAATGAACATGATGGCTTATTTTTTCATTCAGTTTCCCTATCTACAATTTAGCATTTAAATTCTAAATACACGTATGTAACCTCTATGATAGCTGAGTTATACACAGCAGGATGGTTGCGCCATCTAAAGACAACAAGCCATCTAAAGATAAAACTGCAGGCCCCAAAACACAGCATGCTCAAATTCTTTTTGTTTCTTCTACTTTTGTTTTAGCTTCTGGAGATACACGTGCAGGTTTGTTACATGGGTAAATTGCATGTTGCTGAGGCTTGGTATACGAATGATCCTGTCACTCAAGTAGTGAGCATAGTACCTGAGAGGTAGCGTTACCAACCTCCAGCCCCCTCCCATCCTCCTTTCTCAAGCAGTCCCAAGTGTCTATTGTTCTCATCTTTGTGTCCATGTGTCTTTAATGTTTAGCTCTCACTTTTCAGTGAGAACATGTGGCATTTGGTTTTCTGTTCTTGTGTTCATTCACTTAGGATAAAATGGCCTCTGGCTCCATCCATGTTGCCGCAAAGGACATGATTTCTTTCTTTTTGTGGCTGTCTAGTATTCCATTGTGTATATGTACCACATTTTCTTTATCCAGTCCACCATTGATGGATGGGCATCTTTGTTGATTCCTTGCCTTTGCTATTGTGAATAGTGCTGCAATGAACATACGAGCATGCGTCTTTTTGGTAGAATAATTTATTTTCCTTTGTGTATATACCCAGTAGTGGAATTGCTGGCTCTCAGTATCTCCCAGTAGAGGAATTGCTGGCTCTCAATATCTCCCAGTAGTGGAATTGCTCATTCTTGTTAAGTTTTTTAAGAACCCTTCACACTGCTTTTCCCAGTGGTTGAACTAATTTACACTCTTATCAGCAGTGTGTGTTTCCTTTTCTCTGCAACCTCACCAGCATCTGTTGTTTTTTGACTTTTTAGTAATACCCATTGTGACTGTCATGAGATGGTCTCTCATTGTGGTTTGGATTTGCATTTCTCTAATGATTAGTGATGATAAGCATCTTCTTCTCATATATTTGTTGGCTGCATGTATGTCTTCTTTTGAGAAGTGACTGTTCATGTCATTTGCCCATTTTTTAATGTGGTTTTTTGTTTGTTGAATTGTTTGCATTCCTATAAAGCAAGAAAGATCTCCCTAACTTGAAAGTAAACAGTGATACTAAAATTTGTAAGCCTAGTCAAATGTGGGCTATTCAACAGGTGTGCTGTCCTTCATAGGTAATTCTAAGCAAAAGGAAAGGAAACGGATAAATCTGGGTATGGGATTGCTTTTGTGGCAGACAGTGTTTATTGGCTTACCCAGTACTTAACCTCAACCTTTTCTTCCTTTTCAACCTCAGTTATAGAGGTTGAAAATGTAAAGTGCTTGCGTTCCTGAGCCTCCTTTAGAACTGAAAAAGGCTGTGTGGCTAATGACAAGTAAGCAGACATCTGCTGGGATCTTTCCTCATCCTCTTCTATCTGCTCTAAGGAGGACATGGGCTCTACAGCTGTGTCAGCTGCCTTGTGACCTCGAGAAGAAGGACAAATGAATTAAACAACAGTCATCACATCACTGACTTACTGAACCAATGTTACGAGCCGCTTCAGATTTTTACTATGTAATAAAAAGAATTCTCCATTTTCTTAAACCTTTGTTAATGAGTTTTACTCTTATGGATGAAAACATCCTAATATACCTTCCAGAGAAGACAATTCTATTCTGCGCTTCCACATCGTGCCTAGTAGCACTCTGATTCCAAGTGAGATAAGACTTGTTTTGCTTCGGGCATCTTATCCTGCTTTTCATGAGCAAATACAGTCTCTTCCCAGGGCATCTTGGCAAATGGACACATGTGCTTGCCAAGGTGACTCTGCTATCCTGTGTGATGGGAGGAGGAGGGGTAAAGTTCGGTTTCAGAAATCTAAGTTCTCTGCCCTGAGCAGAGACAGACAGGGTCATAGAACTTGGCCTGTTCCGTCCTCTGTATCTCGCTTCTTCCCCTCCCTTTTCTGTAGGACAAGCAGAAAGACAAAGAGCTCAGTGTTTCTCTCTGCCTAAGGAAGCATGCTCTGTGTGTGTGTGTATGTGTGTGTGTGTCTGTGTGCATGCACACGTGTGTTTGGAGGTGGTAGTCTCTATGCCTTCTCCACCTTCAGTAGAGATAAGACAGGCAGGGAAGGTGGAAGGGACTCCAGCAACACAATCAAAAGGAAAGAAACTCTCACTTTAAGGTCAGCGGTAAAAAGCAGACTCCAAGCTTGCTACAAACAGCAGTAGTAAAGAAAAAGGCTTGGTGTAGAAATAAATACAGAGTGACTTAAATGCCATGAGGAGGGGGGCATAAAAAAATTCAAGAAAATGTCTACAGAGTAATAATTTTGGGTGGAAAAACAAGTAATGGTTACAGAAAAGGGAGAAGAAAGTGTGGAAAGATTATTCTGATGTGCTTACTTTCTCTTCTAGCCCTTAGATTATATATTATATTAGCCATGAAAGTAACAAGTCCTGGAAAAGAAACGTGTACATGATGGGTGTGTTAATTTCCTTCACGATAGTAACCTGTTTACTATCTATATTTAATTCACAACATCATGTTGTATACCTTAAATATACATAATAACATTTATTTTTAAGAAAAGAAAGTACAGAGAGAAAAAAAGAATGGAATACACATGAATGCCGAACCACATTGGATATGTAGCTGTTCATGAAGATATTCCATGCAAGGCCTATCTAGTAGAGCCTCAAATCTATTTGAATAAAAATGGCACTCATTGAGGACATCTGCTTTCTGTAACATCTACACAAAGTCTTACTAGGGGTAAGAAAATCTTTGCCATAGTCTTTTGAAGTCTTAATAAAAATCATGAAATTTGTGACAGAGACCATTGTTGCTATAGAACAAGCAGAGACATTTAGGTATCAAGCCATTAATGATAAACAATATTAATATTATTATTCATTATAGTGTGACCTGGCACCTTATTCGTACTGAAACAAGATGACATCAAATAATGCTAATATAGAACAATTAGTTTACTTCATTTAGCTCTCAAACACATTTAAGGTTAACTTTCTTAATCATGAAAGAAATCTCACTTCAATTGTAAATATCTAAGAGTCCCTAAGATCTGAATGGGAGATGAGAATTCCTCTGTTAATCATGAAAGTTTGAAACTAACTCATATCCTATAGAATGAAAACAATTCCTTATATGAATTTTGAGTTTCTTTCATAAAAATTATAGCGTGCTATTGGTATTTTGGAAAGTATTTACAAATTATTTGTGGACCATCAATTTTCTTTTCTGAGAAAATTAAGTGCATTAATATAACTGCTTATATCGGGAGTTAGAGTTGGGTACTCCTCATTTACATTTTGGTTCTCTGTCATCTTTACTAGGTCTTCTTGGCTCTTATTGACTGCTGATGAAGGAGGAGTTTACAAAGAAAACAAGTCAAAACCTGAAGAACTCTGCTACTGAGAGCAACACACATATTTTCCCAGAGTGCAAAGTTGAGAAGAAGAAGTACAAAGCTTTATTAATATTCTGAACAGTACTGCTTAGTATGATCTAATTGATGGATTTTCCATGGACCCCCTAGAGACTGAAAAAGGTTTGACTGTCAGGAAACTTTTCTTGTGTTTATTCTTTAATATTCCTTTTCATACTTTCCAATCATCATTCCCTGTTAACATCCCTTGATGGGTCACCTTAAGTGATTCTTCGTTTGAATGGCATTTATAACGTTTTATATTTCCCTGTTAGTTTCTATCCTGACAAAGTACATATTTTCTTAATCTTCAATCATAACATTAATTAACTTTTCCAACATTTTAAAGCTCAGTTAACATTTCTTTACATATGCCTCTGTCTTTAAAATATGAGATCTGAATGTACTGGTATCACTAAAATTATCTACAGAGTTCTAATATGATGGAAATTGTGCTACAAAAATTTGTTCTTACATAATTTGCTTCAACGGAATTCCTCCTGAACTAAATACTTAGTCTTTACATTCTTTAAAATAACTGAAATTTCCCAGAGGAAAGTCTGAATTGTTCTTTTAACCTTGTGTGATGTGTGTTGTCTGTATCTAAAACAGCAAAGTGCACACACCCTGCATGCTTAACATTTTTGACTTTTTTTTTTTTTTTTTTTTTTTGAGATCAAGTTTCGTTTTTGTCACCCAAAATGGAGTGCAGGGGTACAATCTCCAGTCACTGCAACCTCCGCCTCCTGGGTTCAAGCGATTCTCCCACCTCAGCCTCCCAAGTGGCTGGGATTACAGGTGTGCACCACCACACCTAGCTAATTTTTTTTTTTTTTTCAGTAGGGACGTGGTTTCACCATGTTGGCCAGGCTGGTTTTGAACTCCTGAACTCAGGTGATCCGCCACGTCTAGGCCTCCCAAAGGAATTACAGGTGTGAGCCACAGCACCTGGCCAACTGTGACTCGTTTTTAAAGTGGTTTGGCAATAATGCTATATATGTATAATGATTTTGAATAAAATATACAACTATACATGGCCTGTTATCTTATTTTAGACAGAATAATCTTAGTCTTGTACTTTCGTTTATTAGGTTGATAGCTATAAGATTTGGCAAGGAAAAAATAGGGTAAAATAGGACTCACTCATTTCAAGAAATAGTCAGTTTTCTTTGCAAGCATTTGCCCCCCTTCTCCTTAGCCCACCAATGTGGTAAATGAGTCTTCCAGCTATGAGGCTGTTTGTACCTCTGTCTGAGAGGAGACTTCTGGGGCTTTGGTTGCTGCTATTGACTTGGAGGGGCTTTGAAGGCCCCCTTGAAGGTGTCACGCATGACCTCTGGACTGTTGGCATCTTTCAAGAATCCTTATGAGATACTAACTCATTTGGTTTATAATTGGTTTGGTTTATAATTGGTGAAAACAGATCATGTATTTTTAAACCAGATAATGCCTAAGTTATATTACTCTAGAATTCATAGAAAAAAACAAAGAAGCAGAGAGATCTTTCAAAAGACTGTAAAGTGGTATTAGTGAACTGTCTCGCTTCGTCTGGTAGTTCTACAGAATTAAGCTTTGTTATCCTAAAAAAGAAATTATCACATCTCCAGGAAAAGCTTCCTTTGGGGTCTAGGCATTTTGCAAAGCTAGGGAGTCCCTGTGTGAAATATCACTTGCCTATTTACTGAGTGTTTCCCTAAATGACTAGTGTCATCTCCCAGTGGTCATTAATATTCTTCTCCAAAGGTTCCATCTGTCAAAAATGGGGAAATGTAACCCAGTATAAAAAAGATGAGGTATTTTCATTGGTTCTTGTGGTCTACCCTGGCTTGCTGCTGCTCCCAAGAGGAGACAGAAGTTCTGTTCAACACAGTTGGAAAGTTTTCTGGACTCCAAGTGTCAAACCAGGAGTGGAGACGCAGCAGTTTTCAAAAGAAAACAAAACAAACAGCCGACACATCTATCTCCTTTTCTCTTCTAGTGCATATTCTATCATCTCCTCATTTAAGTTGCACTCTCTCACTTTTGTTTGAACTAAAGCTTGTGTTCATCTTGAGCCAATAAAAACTACAAAAAGGAAACATCTGTATTGTTAAGTAACTAATGTTACTATGATAGCCCAGCGAAGTAACAATCTAATTAAAGATCATATGGCCAAGGTTTTAGCAGATAATCTTTTCAAGGCAGAATAAAATTTGTTACTATGTATAACTATTACATTTACATACATCAAATTAGATTTGTATCTAATTTATTTTTGTATCGCCTTATATATTTTAGTATTTTAAATATGTACTGTTAATATTCCATGACATTTGATCTTTGAAACAAATTGAAAGATGGGCATGTTACCTAGATGTAAAGACATATAAATAATTAGTAAAATAGCTGACACAAGAACCTCGCAAATTCCTTACAAAAGTTATCCATGTTAGAAAATGTGGTTAAATTCTAATGAAGCGAGTTATTTTGGAAATTTTCATTGACTTGCTGGTATGGGTTTTAAATAATGCAGAAGCTTTCTGGAAGGCAATTTCAAAAACTTTAAGTGTTCTTACCCTTTGATCAGAAATTCTACTTCTAAAAATATATTCTAAGTAAATCATTTGATATTTGCAGAAAGACTTAGCTACAAAGAGGACCTCTGAAGCATTGCTCATGTATTATTTAGAGTAAATAACAATAGTACTAGCCTTTATATAAAAAAAAGTAATCCAGAAATTTTATGACTCAATATGTTTTTTGCTCACACAGGTTCCAAAATGGATGTTCCTGATGAATGTGCATTCATGTAATTATTCAGAGACTCAAACTCCTTCCATTTAATGACTCCTCCATTTCTGGAGTCCCAGGAGTCCTCTTCAAGAGAGCCTCTGTCTTTGGCTGACCTGCATGAGAAAGTATATGGAGGTCATATGGATGATGTTTCATGCTGAGCCTGTAAGTTACATAGATCCTTCTGCTCACATTTCACTGGCCAGATAATGCATGGCCACTCCACGGTATGGGAAGCTAGGACCTGTACTCCAGTTCTGTGCTTAGACAATAGAAGAGGGAGATTTTGAACATGTAATAGTCTTTCTTAAACTTATAATTGGAAATACATTTTAAAATAAATTGTCATATATTCATATAGTAGAATAAAAAACTTGATAGTAGTTATCAAAAATTTTTTACCATTTAATACAATGAAAAGATGTTCTTGATGTATCGAGTGGAAAGTGTTACAAACAATGTTTTTGTCACAAGTTTTATGGTTATTCACACAGCCATGTTATCATCTCAGCAATGTCATACTTCCTACTTTCCCAAGTTTTCCTTCTTTTTCTTCTATGTGCTTAGTAAAGAAAGCATGATGGCCAGGCGCAGTGGCTCACTTCTGTAATCCCAGTATTTTGGGAGACTGAGGAGGGGAGGATCACGAGGTCAGGAGATTGAGACCATCCTGGCTACGGTGAAACTTCGTCCCTGCTAAAAATACAAAAAATTAGCCAGGCGTGGTGGCAGTCGCCTGTATTCCCAGCTACTCAGGAGGCTGAGTCAGGAGAATGGAATGAGGCGGAGCTTGCAGTGAGCCGAGATCGTGCCACTGCACTCCAGCCTGGGCGACAGAGCGAGACTCTGCCTCAAAAAAAAAAAAAAAAAAAAAAAGAGAAAGCATGATATGTAGAAAGATTTCACACTAGGGAACCTGATAGATGTAGGTTTGAATATGGATATTTGTCATTTATTTGTCATTTATTAACTGAGTTAGCTGAGCCCAATTAATCTAACTTATATGAGGTTTATTTCTTTTATAAAAGATAAAACTACTTCATAAGGTCATGTAACATACTTAACAAAGTGGCATATATAATGTATATTATATATGTAATATGTGTATATATGTAATACACTTAACAAAGTGTCTGGCATATATAATGTATTTTTAAAATCCTATAAATAATATAGTGATATCAATGGTTACTTTTATGATATTATGGTCAGGCTATTCCAAGTACATAGATAGCAATTTGTTAACAACGTATTCAAATGGACTACAGCCTTCACGGCTCTTTTCCTTAGCCTCCGATAGTTTAATGTATTTCTTCTGAAATTTTTTCTTAATATCCAGCATCTTCTCACATACCTTCCAAAATATATATCATGAGCTAGGAATATTTATTCCCATTTTTGAATAAATATTTAATTATAGTTTTAATAAATTAATTATAAATACATTATAAATAAAGTAATTGTAAATAAATAATAAATAATTTTAATAAAATTAATTTTAATTTTAATAAATAAAAATTAAGTAAATAAATAACTATTTAATTTTAATTGTATTTGACAATAGGCAGTATTTTGTTCTTGTCTAAATACTGTCAAACTGCCCTCTCAAATTGAGGTGAAAGATTGAACATTTTGGCAGACACTATGGGTTGCCTACCACAGAGCCACTTTCTCCCTAGTTCTCAACACTGGCAAAGTCTGCTTCTTACTTTGGAACTTGAAAATGTCAGACTCCGCCTATCCGGGTCCTTCTTGCTGCTGAAGCATAGGCATGTAATCCAATCCTGCCTGGTAGACCAGAGGAGAAATCTACTGAGGAAGTCTCGGAAACGTATTCACCTGCTAGTGAATTGACTATGTTCTCAGTTATCTAAGTTTCCCTGCATCTCAGCCCTTGGCAGTGTGACTTTGTGATTCTTCCAATCTGGAGGTGGAGTCTATTTTCCTACTTCTTAAATTTAGGCCGATCTTGTAAAAATATAGCAGAAGTGATGGCACACCATTTCGAAGCCTAGGCCCAAGAAATCTTGACAGGTAGGCCTTCCAGAATGACATAGTGAGGCGCATGGTAGACTCTTTTCCTAGCACAAAAGCACGTAACTGGGGGAAAATAAAAAACCAAACAGTTATTTAGAGTCTCTTGAAATTGTCCTAAGAGCCTACACCAAATGGAGAAACATTCATTCAAAAAATCTCCTAAATAAGGCTGGGCATGGTGGCTCATGCCTGGAATCCCAGCACTTTGGGAGGCTGAGGCAGGTGGATTACCCGAGGGCAGGAGTTCGAGACCAGCCTGGCCCACATGGCAAAACCCTGTCTCTACTAAAAATACAAAAAAAAATTAGTTGGATGTGGTGGTGGGCGCCTGTAATTTCAGCTACTCAGGAGGCTGAAGCAGGAGAATTGATTGAACCTGGGAGGCTGAGGTTGCAGTGAGCCGAGATCATGCCATTGCACTCCAGCCTGGGTGACAAGAGTGAAATTCCATCTCAAACAAACAAAACGTCTCCTAAATCAGTAAAATCAGGAAGAGTTAGTGGAATTGCTGCAGCCATTTTAAGACTGTGAGGGGAAATATTCGCAACACCCTGAAGAGGGAAGAATGGAAATATAGGGAAGAGATCCTTCATGGCATCACTGAATCATGGAATTTGCTAACTCTTGAACTGACTACTTACTGCTTTCTAGTTCTCGAAGAAAATATATTTCCTATTGTTTAGGTAATTTTAGTTTGGAATTTTATTTTCGCAAACTAATTGACATTCTGTGTCAATTGATTGATGATTCTGTGAATAGAACTGATCCATGGCAAAGTCATGTAGCACGTAAAGTTTGTATTTGGGTGTGTTCTTTCTGAAGTGCTGTCCTTTATTCATCAACGTAATTCCACCTATGTACACAGTGCTTTCCCCATCCAAATCCTGCTTTCCTGGTCTAGTAGTCCTTTGTGCACTCATCAATAATATTTATGACACATTCAGATTCAAAGTGTTGAATAACTAGTCTTTGCTAATTCAAACAGGAGTACTTGTCCTTAGCATGTTCATTTTAACTCTTGCCTCCTGGGCTCTACTAAAATGTGTAGTCAGGTATTTAAGCCAAACCTGGGGCTTATTAGGGTTGTTAGATAAGCCCTAAGGACACTAGAGTTCTTAGATAAAACACCAAATGCTGGTTTGTTTGCGGAGTTTGTTTTTAATTGACCTACGGTGTGTGCATGATAATTCTCTCTGCAGAAGACTCTTGAAGACATCACATAGCATATACCAAAGTGGACAATCTAAAAGAATAATCCAGTTGTCTGACTCCAAGATGAGTATGGCTTTCATTAGATGCAGATGTAGCTTGTATGTCAGCCACCTAGAGCCCACTTGGACTCTATCCTGGAGGAGAAGCCACTTCTAGGGAGCATTTTTAAATCATTGCCTTCAAATTTTATTACTTCAAAAGGTATTATGTTTTACTGTGTTCTCTTTTTGGCAGGCGCAATTACCATCAAAAGAATATAGATGGCAATGGATGAATACATATTGGATAATTGTGTTTTTACCTTTAGTATTGGGAATTTATCAGTCTATTTATGATATTTGAAATATAGATGAAAAGAAACTACATACACAAGATAAAACAGCTTGAAACAATGACATACTGGCTTTTCCTTTCTGGTAAATTTAGCTTTCCAAGGTGCTATTTTCGTTTGCTCCTCAATTAATAATCAAAAATAACAAATAAAGCTCATGATTACATGTAGTACCAAACCAGGCACTTGAAAGAAAATAGAGCCTCCTACAAATGCAATCAAGTAAGTTTGGAAATCCATTTCCACTTGTGTTCTTTCTGCGAGTTCTCACAGTTGGTCACTTTCCCTGATTTGAGCCCTTTGCAGTATTTAGTTGTGAATCTGCCTCTTGAAGACCTTGTTCTTGGCTGTTGGCCTTTCATTTAATAGCAGTGCAGCAGCTCTTTGTGGCTGGCCTCAGATTCAGACAATCCTAAATCATATTTTCTCTTGTTTCCTGCTGCGGGAATTTGCTCTTCATGGGCTGTATTTCACTAATAAGAGTATGATGACAGCAAAGGCTTTGTGGGGCAATAGGAGCCAGAAATGTCACAAGCACCTCATGAAACAGAGTTAGGGGTGTGACACTTCACATACATATATTTATAGGAAAAGAGATCATTTGCAAATTGAAAATGACTGGTGTTTGCCTGTGTACTATCATTCCTCTAGCCATGTCTAGATGCCTGGCACACAGTCTATAAAATATCCAAAAAATCAACGTGAAACTTCAGTCAGAAAAACTCAGGTTCAAGTCTTTTCTGCATAGAGATTGATAAGAAAAGGCAGGCTAAGGGATTGAGAAATCACTTTTGAGGGGAATGGAAGAGTTTTATTCAATAAAGAATTGTCTTTTATAGTTTTTCTCTGAGTCTTTGGAGAAATAACCCATATATAGTGACAGCCTACTAATAAGGAGAACTCATGAACTGGTGCACAAAGAAGTTGCTTCATGTTAGCAACTATTTTTACCTTTTGGATATTAGGCTTCTAACTCTGGAATATAAACTTGTATTTTTTCACCATAAAGAAAAAAAAAAGACTGAGGTTATTCTTTCACTTAACCAAAGTGAATCTGTGTGGCACACAGGGGCTGGCCCTGGCCTGAACAAGCCACGGTTGTTTGGAACTTAGTCTTACCGTAAGAGTGTCAGTTTGCAAGGATGAAAGCCATTTATGTATGGCTAAGAAAGCATTTAGTGTCCCAGTATCTGGTCTTGCCATGGGAACATAGGAACAAATTGGAAGAAAGGAGCAAGTTCCTGGCTATTCTTTGCATGGGGAGGAGCAGGCTTCATTAAAGCCAAAGCATAAAGTCTTGCTTCACATAATTTCATCTGTAGATGTATTCCTTATACCTTTATACAGACTGAAAATTTTGACCTCAATAATTATTAATATATTTAGAGAACAATGCTAAACTAAAGGCATTTTTAGACTAAACACAGCAGGCAAATATGAGGTAATAAACCTTGGGTAAAATGAAGGTTTTTAAGTCAACAGTAACAAAAACGAGGTTGCCAGTGAGTGCTAGATGGCTAGATGTATAAAAATGCAAACAAAATAACAGGATAGAGGGAAATGGAAGTTTGCTTTCAAACCAAGCAGAGTGCACACAGGATTTTGAAATGTCTCCTCTGGAACTATATTGAGTAGCCAAATGGTACAGATTTGTATCATGAGAGGAGCTCTGTCCTCTTCAGTGTAGGCACCTTTGTTCACATCTTCCCAAATGTGAGGTAAACCTTGAAGATGACTGGCAAAAGTTTGCTGAAAGAATGGTTTCATTGGAAAATTGTTGCACCATTCTTTAATAAGAAAAAAAGAACCACTGGTTATGGCGCTAAACCAATGATCCTTTTTGTTTGTTTGTTTCTTTTTTCTTATCTATGAGAAACCATCAGCTCTTTTTAGAGAAGCAGTCTACAGTATTATTATCTTTAATCAGGTGCTTTGATCTGCTATTGAGAGGACTGTCCATGAGGTTTTTGTGAAAATTGTATTACTTAGGAGAGATCAACATTTGTGGCAATTTGGAGGACATCCTCCTATTCTTTAGGGCTGATCTCACAGCAAATTATAGAACCATCAGACATTTTGAAGGAATTAAAGCCATTTGAAAGCAATACAATGTGAATTTGGGGAACACAGTGTATTTAGCAACATTGGGAATTTTATAGCTCCAGGAAAAAAAAAAAGGAAAATATAATTAGAGAGTTTCATCTTGTTTAACATAAAGAAAAAAAATGTTTCTGCTTGTAGTTAATTATTTATTTCCTTCACAGCATATGGCTTCAGGCAATCAAAGAGATTATTTGTAACAATGTCCATGGCTTACTAGTTTATCTCATTAAAGTGTCATGTTAATGAGCCCGAGTTTCAGATTCATCTGTAAGTGAGCCAATAAATTTACTCTTGGAACCAAAAACTCGATCTCATTCAGCCAGCCACCTTGTAACAATGTTCCTTCAGACTAGTTGAGTATGGGTGGATGGATCAGTGCAAATTCATTCTCATGATTCCCTGGAAAATTCAATGATATCCAAGGATGTGTCAAGAGTGGTTCCTTCATAAAGGAAGGACAGCCTTCTTGGAATAAATGTTGCAAAGCCCTTTAGTTGAGCACATGAACTCTTTAGACAAGCTATCTGAGTTTATAGCCTGTCTCCAGTCCTGTCATGTGACTCTTGGCAAACCCTTCTACCTTGACTTTGCCATTGAAACCGGCACTGCAATACTGTAACTGACACAGTGAAAGAGATATTACCTAACTAACTCCATCTTGCTCTTAACCTACAGGCTGTCTGTACTCATTCCTGGGCACAGGCTGAACTAACTTTGGGAGGAACTTAGTTTATAGTTTATAATTTTAAGAAAAGATGATAACAGGCCTTTCCCAAGGCAAATCCCCTTCTGGCCTGGGGACTAGACTGCCTATGTAGGACTAACGAATTAGCCACAAGATTAGAAATTATGGTTTAGGAGTCATGCAGCTGGAGGCTACAAGATTCTCACCCTCCCTGAACTGTTTCTAAGATCAGTGCTTGAGATATTTGGCAGAGCTTGCACTTGATGGATCAGCTGGCACCACCCAGATCGATAAATTGGCTCATCTGATCATGTGGCCCCCACTCAGGAACTGACTCAGCACAAGAAGACAGCTTCCATTCCCTATGATTTCATTTCTGACCTGACCAATCAGCACTCCCGACTCACTGGCTTCCCTCCACCCACCAAGTTGTCCCTAAAAACTCTGATGTTGGAATGCTCAGGAGACTGATTTGAGTAATAATAAAACTCTGGCCTCCCACACAGCTGGCTCTGCATGATTTACTCTTTCTCTATCACAATTCCCCCGTCTTGATAAATCGGCTCTGTCTAGGCAGTGGGAAAGGTGAACCCACTGAGCGGTTACACCATTTGAAAAGCAGGCCGGATAATAGGATGTAATTCATAGAGTAGTCATGTGGGTTAACTAAGAAAACATATTTAAAGTTCTTAGTGTAGTGTCTGGCACTTTAATTACTACTCAATGTTACTACAGAAGGTCTCTTGCTTTAGAAAGTAACTTCTCAACCATCATGAAGGTTGTAGAACTCACAGAATTGTACACGATTTTCTCGTGACCCTGTTTGTTTGGGTTCAACACCAAGGGTGATTACTATGGATTCAACATGGGCAGTGTCCTCTGGCAGACCTGGAAATCCATTCTTTATGGAATGTACTAAGTTGGATATGACCTGCCACCAGCTAATTGCAATTTAAATGAATGCAAATGGAAGCCCAGACTTCTATCCCACAGCTGGATGAGTCAGGGATTCCAACACAGCAAACTGCCTGTTTATGGAATAAATCATTGAAAGCTCTCTCTGTGTGGCATTTTTCAGTTTTACCTGAAGTCTGTTACTGATGCTTTGTAGTGCTTTGAGAGAGAGGGTGTGTATGTGAGGAATTTAACCATGAAAAATCTTATCTGAATCTTTTTCATAAGTATCCTGTGTCTTGACAATCTCAGGAATTTTATTGGCGGGTTGTCACAAGCCTTCTGTTGCAGAGATTGGAATGCACTACTGGATGAGGCAAACAGATGGTGTGGATCAGAGATTTTCCACTTTCCACTGAGAAATTTTAAAAGTTGGCGGAGGGGCAGAGGATTAGAATCACCAATGAAGGAGGGTAAACTTCCAGATTCCTTGTCAGTTAAAATTATTACCTGAAGCAAAAGTTGCTCTCCAAATGCTCAATTATGTTTTATTTAAATATTCAAATAGTTCTGCTCAGAATAAAAGTGCAAAATTGTATGGGATATAGAACAGGTGCAATTTTGTGATGTAGACTGTAGCATCCTTCTTAGAATACTCATTTTTCATCATTAGATACATTTCTAAATAGCTTGTCTCTGAGACATTTTCATGTGTGAAAAATACAGAACTGAGATGTGGTATATTTAAGTATACTTGCAAACCCCTCTGAATAGTACTGTTAAAATAAAAAGGCTTGAAGCCCTAATACAGCTTCTGTCAAACCACTTGAGTACCACAAGTTAGAGGGCCTTTTCTTTTTCATTCTGTATCATAGAAACGGTCCATTTAGGGAAAAAGGAAAGTATACAAATTACACTTATTATTTTATTTAAAGTTCATTTTCTAGAAGTCCAGCATCACTATTCTTCAGAATAGTATTTTTCAGGGAACTTCTGTTTTGGCGAGTGGATGGCCATTGCTCAGGGCTAGGTTCAATGCTTTAAAAGATGAATACTTGATCAAGTGGGGGCTGATAAGGGTTGTATAGTGTGGTAGGGAAAATAATGGCCCTTTAAAGATGCCCATGCCTAATTTCTGAAATCTGCTAGTATGTTACCTTCACAGCAAAAGGAACTTTGTTGATGTGATTTAGTTAAAGATTTTGAGATGGTGCAATTGCCCTGTGAATTAGGGTTCTCCAAGAAGTGGAACAAACTCTGTGTGTGTGTGTGTGTGTGTGTGTGTGTGTGTGTGTGTGTGTGTGTGTTGTGTGTGTGTATACATAGAGAGATACAGAGGAGAAGAGAGAGAGAGAGAGAGAGAGAGAGAGAGAGAGAGAGAGAGAGATTTATTTTAACAGTCTAGTTCAGGTGGTTGTGGAGGTTTGATAAATCCAAAATCTGATGGGGTAGGCCAGTGGGCTGGAGACTCAGGGAAGAGTTGCCATTCAAATCCAAAAGCATTCCTCTGGCAAAATTCCTTCTTCCTTGGGAGAGGTCAGCCTTTATTCTATTAAGGCTTTCAACTAATTTAATGGGGCTTACCCACATTATGGAGGCCAATCTGCCTTATTCAAAGTCCACCAGTTTAATTGTCAGTCTCTTTCAAGACACAGCTTCACAGAAACAGACAGAATAATGTTTGATTAAATATCTGGGCACTGGGGCCCAGTGGAGTTGATGGATAAAAGTAACTATCCTGGATCATCCAGACAAATCCAGTGTAATCACAATGATCCTTATAATAAAAGAGGGAGGTGGGGGTGACAGAGTCAGTCAGAGAAGGAGAAGTGATGACCTACAGAAGCAGAGGTTGTAGTGATGCATTTTTGAAGACAGAAGGGGGATACTAGCCAAGGAATGTGGGCAGCCTCTATAGGCTGCAAAAAGCAAGAAAATGATTTCCCTTAGAACCTCCAAAAGGAACACAACCCAGCTGGCACCTTAAATTTAGCCCTATAAGACCTATTCTGGACATCTGTATTAGTCTGTTCTCATATTGCTATAAATAAATACTTGAGACTGGATAATTTACAAAGAAAGAGGTTTAATTGGCTCATGGTTCTGCAGGCTGACAGGAAGTGTGGTACTGGCACCTGCTTAGCTTCTGGGAAAGCCTCAGGAAACTTACAATCATGGCGGAAGGCAAAGTGGGGGGCAGCACATCACCTGGCAGGAACAGGAGCGAGTGAGAGACAGAGAGAGCAGGGAGGTGCGACACACCTTTAGACAACCAGATCTCCTGTGAACTCACGATATGAGAACAGCACCAAGGGGATGGTGCTAAATCACTCATGAGAAAACCACTCCCATGATCCAGTCAACTCCCAGCAGGCTCCGTCTCCAACACTGGGGATGAGAATTCCACCTGATTTGGCCAGGAACACAGATCCAAACCATATCAATATCTGACCTCTAGAACTGTAAGATCGTAAATCTGTGTTGTTTTAAGGTGTTAAATTTGTAGTAATAGGAATCTAATACATGTAGAAACCAGTTCACAAACCACACTACTGAGAGTTCAGAGTTTTAGAACTCACTTGTTCTGGTGACTATAGAAGCATCCTGCATCCTGCATTTGCTGCCATTCCAACGGATATCAATGTTCCCGGACAACTGGGTCTATTCCCTCATCTCCAAGTGCATCCTCCAAGCCTTCCTGCCTCTCTGCACAAATGCTTTTACTGTTCCCTCCTTGTGAAATGACCTCTTGTTATTCTGTTCAGATTCCCTTCCAACCAGCAGGCTCACTTGTTTCTATAGGTGCACGATTGTCTCTTTGTTCTGTATTACAGTCACCTGGCTGAGAGAAGTCACCTATCTTGGTTTAGTTGTAGAAAACTACATACTACTGTAAGCAAATATTTTCAATGTAAATGAGTCCCAAATCTAGGTATGGCCCAGAGTTGAGATAAGAAAGTTCAATTTCAACTCAATAAACACTTGGTGAATAGCAGCTATCTTCATGGCAGGGGGATTATTGAAAGAAGAATGAGGCTTGCTCCCAGGGAGCTCATAGCCTTGTGGGTATGACAGGTGAGGACATAATACAAGGCAGTATGTTAAGGGCTACAAGTGACATAAGAATAGAGCTTTGGCATCAGAGTGATCTAATTATTGATATCACATATGTACCGATATATGTTAATTTTATGTTATTCTTTATTTCCTCATATTGATGAAAAACAATTTTTTTTTTTTGAGATGGAGTCTCGCTCTGTCACCCAGGTCAGAGTGCAGTGGCGCGATCTCGGCTCACTGCAAGCTCCGCCTCCCGGGTTCATGCCATTCTCCTGCATCAGCCTCCCGAGTAGCTGGGACTACAGGTGCCTGCCACCACGCTCGGCTAATTTTTTGTATTTTTAGTAGAGACGGAGTTTCACCGTGTTAGCCAGGATGGTCTCGATCCCTTGACCTTGTGATCCACCCACCCTGGCCTCCCAAAGTACTATAATTACAGGCATGAGCCTCCATGCCCTGCTGATGAAAAATTATTTTTATCTGAAACAATGTGAAAATTAATATCTACTTCACAAATTGCTGTGAGGATTAAATGAAAAGACTGATGGGTGGATATCCTGATTAATTCAACAAATATATGCTGAGTGCCTACTACATGTTGAGCACTATTCAAAGTTCTGGGAAGAGGCCGGGCATGGTAGCTCACGCCTGTAATCCCAGCACTATGGGAGGCTGAGGCGGGCAGATCACCTGAGGTCAGGAGTTCGAGACCAGCCTGGCCAATATGGGGAAACCCTATCTCTACTAAAAATACAAAAAAAAAATTAGCTGGGTGTGGTGGTGGGCACCTGTAATCCCCACTACTTGGGAAACTGAGGTGGAAGAATTGCTTGAACCTGGGAGGTGAAGGTTGCATTGAACTGAGATCTCGCCACTGTACCCCAGCCCAGGTGCCTCAGAGTGAGGCTCGGTCTCAAAACAACAACAACAGCAACAACAAAACAAAGTTCTGGGAATATATTTATGAATGAAACAAAGTCACAGTGTTTCTGCATCTTATATGGTAGCAGGAAGAGACATACGATATGCAAATAAATGAATAAATATAATATCAATCAATGAAAAATGCTATAAAGTAAAAAAAAAAGCAAGGTATAGGGTCACAAAACGACTGGGGGAGAGAGGAGAGAGGCAGAGAACAAGTTCCAACATCAGTGCAAAATTCCTGAAACCAAGGGCTCACTATAGAGATGTTAAATTCCCATCATTTTAGAAAAGAATTCCACTTTGTGGATTTTGCAAAATGGAATGGAGGAGGTAGTGGTTGGGTTTGAAGGTTGAGGAAGATTTCAGTAGGAAAGGAAAAAGGAATGGCAAGGAAAGGTCTTAAAACTAGAGAAGAAAAGGCACATAGACATGAAGATCCCCGTGTGTGTGTGTGTTATTTCTGAGAAAGTACCCGATTGTTCACATTTGTCGGACCATATTTGGATTCTATTTTTGAGTAAGGGATTGTTAATATCACTTAGAGTTTTGGCCTAAAGCTAGGAAGCATTCTCTCCAGTGAATGAGCAGATTTGCTCTGTATCTTTTTATACTTCAGCCAGCCTTGAATGTTTGGGCCAAACTGTTGACCCGGGAAACTGGACCACCAGGCAGGCTCTCAATAATCAAGTTTTATCTGTATTTCCTCTGTAACTTTCCTTTTTTCTTCTTCTTTTTTTTTTAATTGGCTGCTCTTCCAGTAGAACGAAGCTCTCCTTGATTGCCAGAGATATTTGCCTAGCTTGTTTTAATAAAATTAATTTGCTAGGTTAGAATTTCCAAGACAAACTCAGCTTGAGAAAAAAAAGGGGGCAGGGAGGAAGGCGAGCAAGGAGGGAGGAGAGGGCAGGAGAGGGCAGGGATGCCTCTGGCTTGCCACAGGATGTGCAGACTCTCTCACCAAAGGAAAAGCAAACAAACAGGCCCACTGCCTGAATCGTGGGTGTAAACCACTGCTGTTTCAGACGGCAGGGAATTCCTAAACGCTGACTGGGGTGGCTAACCTACATGAGTGGGCTAAATAGCTAATCTGAATTTTCAGTTCTTTTACATTTTATTTTTTCTTTCAGATTTTTTTTGTTTGCTTCCTTAAGCACAAAGAGCAGATTTGTTGTCTTATCCCTGTCCTTCCCCTTCTCTGTGTAAATGTCACATTTCCACCGTTTAAACTTTCCCCTTTCAGGAGCAAGAAGCTGTCTTCCAGCTTTCTCCCTGATCAAACTTCTGTCTCCTTCTGCCCCCATTACATTTTTGAAAGAATTATCTATTCCTATTTCCTCCATCACCTTATCGCTTATCATTTGCAATCCAGTTCTTCTAGCAATCTGGTTTCTGCTTTCATTAGTCAACTGAAATTGTTTTCTCCAAATGTCAAAGCTTTGCCAACTTGCTAATTTGGATTCCTTGCTCAGAGTTCCTTTCCTTTTTGACCTTTGCATCATCTGAGACACCATCCATCTCTCTACCTCTAGGTGTATTATATTCCTTTGATTTTTAAAAATTTAGGTATGCATTTAGTAAAATTACTTGTTTTTTTTTCTCTTCCTCCAAAAGTAAACTTTTCTGGGAGATTTCGTTTTTGACCTTCTTATATATTCTCTCCTTTGGCCTTTTTTTTTTTTCCTTAGTAGCTCAACTTTCTATAGAACTGTAGGTACAAATCTCCAACTACCTAATGGATATTTCCGTCTGTGCTGTATCATCAGTTCCTCATTTTAGCACATCAAGGGTGCAGTCCATTGTCTTCCTCTGATACTGTCAATCAGAGTATCTAAACAAAATCCCCACAATTAATGTATTTCTTTCAAGCAATATAGATGAAAAATGATAAATGAAAACAAGATATTCAGGGTGCTTCAATTGCTAGTGGTTTTCATTTTAACTGTTTCTCTGCTAATAGTTTAAAGAGAGTTTGGTCCACTGTTTTTTGTTTTTTGTTTTTTCCGAGACAGTCTCTCACTGTCGCCTGGGCTGGAGTGCAGTGGCACTATCTCGGCTCACTGCAACCTCCACCTCCTGGGTTCAAGTGATTCTCCTGTCTCAGCCTCCCAAGTGTCTGGGATTACAGGAGCCCGCCACCATGCCTTGGTATTTTTTTTTTTTTTTTGTACTTTTTGTGGAGACGGGGTTTCACTATGCTGGCTAGGCTAGTTTTGAACTCCTGACCTCATGATCTGCCTGCCTTAGCCTCCCAAAGTGCTGGGATTACAGGCGTGAGCCACTGCATCCGGTCCACAATCCACCGTGCCCGGCCTGGTACACTTTTAAGAGTGAATTGGCACATTTTATAATTGAACATAAGAATTCAAGAGAGTTTGAAACATACCTCTAGCAGATCCTTTAGAAGAGCTAGTTTATTTTAACATAGTTATCATTCTCTTATGGAACCTTACCATACTTCTTTACATGCTAAATTTCCAAGTTCCAAGTTTTCTTAACCTGAAAAGTATTTTATTTTTTCTTTCACGTTCTTTTGTGAGTATCACAATTCTCTATCCGTCCTGGGACAATGATGTATTTCAATAATAAATATTAAAAGAAAATTCCCATTAGCTTTCCCATCTTACCATCCACCTGATACTCTATTGTACAAACACCAGGATTAGAAATTGTTTTTCCTCCCAGGTCTCCAGCTGCTGCCCCGCCAGGCACTGAGTAAGGCTTGTGCAGCTCGTCACATTCAGAGTTTCCTGTCAATAGCAAAAAGGAAGCGGTGCTTTTGGATGAACCTTCATTGTCCGGGGCTGGAACAGTGATCACCATGCAGTGATAAGGGCCCTTTTTAATCTACAGGATCTGCATGAAACTAACTAACCTTGTTAGGGAGAAGAGGAAAGAAAGGGCAGTCACAAATTGTGTTGGGAACACTCTTTCCTCAGCCTGTCATATCCCAGCAACCAAAAGAATCTAAAACACACTAAGAGTATTTTTTAAATAGAATGTTTATCTTGCCAGGGCTTTAGATCTTGCTGCTTTGCAAAATGAATATAAAATTACATCATGTCATCAATTACCAAAAAAAGAGTAAGGCATATACTCTTAATTTTTAATTAAAACTAGGGTTGTAACGTATCTTAGGCTGTGTTTGATTTATTCTTATTCTTTTATTTTGGAGTAACATATATTTGGCATCTTCCACATATGAAGTCCATGCCATAGAGTCTCCTTCCATTTCACCTTTAGGTTGCCTTCACTCTTTCCATCTCATTTTTGTTTTCTTCCGGAGCTAACATCCAGAATATGCTCCTTGAATATTTGTTGAATAAATACTTGATACAATGAAAGACATATCATCAGCTTGTCTTTCCTTCACCACAAACTTGGTATAATTTTGATGCGTATTTTCTCCGTTGTTTTAAAATTTACTTTAAGTATATTAAACAAAAAGCATTATTCCCATTCTTCAGATGACAGAAGCCAAGTGAGTGTGTGTGAGTGTGTGTGTGTGTGTGTGTGTGTGGGTGTTGTGTCAGGGATCTGAGGAGGGACCTGGCTTGTTGATAACAAGCACATTAAGAAAGCCTCTGACTTTGGCTGTTGTTTCCACTGGCCTATCATCCTGCAATAGAATGAAAAGATCCCCATAGTTTAAACAACTTTCTTTGAAAGGAATATTAACTCAGTGATAAAGCTGAGAGAAAAATTGAAGGGAAGCTAAAAGATGATTCGAGTGTGTCTGCCTTGCCCAGAGGTTGATAGTAGCATAGCTTCAACATGCAATGGCATTCACATTGAATATGACATCTTGAGAAGTTACATCTAAAATGCTCCCTATCACAAAATTCTATTTAAAATAATAAAGGCTAAGATGGGTTCCAAAATTCAGGTGAAATAGAATTGAGAAATATTTTCTAGACAAACGTAGGAAAGCAAACCAAACCAAAGCAAAACCCAAGCAAAAAAGTTTTATTTATTTCTTACAATCACGTTTTTTTTGTTGTTGTTTTTTTAAGTCACTAAGTATTGGGATGGTTTATTAAACAGCAATAAATATTTGGTATGAGCTGCTTCCCATTCAAGGCAATCCTTCCACTTGTGATCTGAATTAATTTCCTTTTCTCCCCTTGTAAGATTTTATGCCATTAGTCGTTCTCTCTTATTTTATTTTATTTTACTTTAAGTTCTGGGATACATGTGCAGAATGTGCAGGTTTGTTTCATAGGCATACATGTGCCATGGTGGTTTACTTCACCTGTCCACCTGTCATCTAGGTTTTAAGCCCTGCATGCGTTAGGTATTTATCCTAATACTCTCCCTGCCCTTGCCCCCCATCCCCATCAGGACCTGGCATGTGATGTTCCCCTCCCTGTGTCCCTGTGTTCTCATTGTTCAACTCCTACTTATGAGTGAGAACATGGGGCGTTTGGTTTTCTGTTCCTGTGTTAGTTTGCTGAGAATGATGGCTTACAACTTCATCCATGTCCCTGCAAAGGACATGAACTCATTCTTTTTTATGACTGCATAGTATTCCATGGTGTATATGTGCCACATTTTCTTTATTCAGTCTATAATTGATGGGCATTTGAGTTGGTTCCAAGTCTTTGCTATTGCGAATAGTGCTGTGATAAACATACGAGTGCATGTGTCTTTATAGTAGAATGATATAGAAACCTTTGGGTATATATCCAGTAATGGGATTGTTGGACCAAGTGGTATTTCTGCTTCTAGATCCTTGAGGAATTGTCACACTGTCTTCCACAATGATTAAACTAATTTACACTCCCACCAACAGTGTAAAAGTGTTCCTATTTCTCACAGCCTTGCCCCAGCATCTGTTGTTCCCTGACTTTTTAATAATCGCCATTCTAACTGGTGATAATCACTATTTTTTAAAGTGAGAGAGAGAGGGTATTACTCTGTTGCCAGGCTGGAGTGCAATGGTGTGATCATGGCTCACTGACCTCCCGGGCTTAAGTGATCCTACCACCTCAGCCTCCCGAGTAGCTGGAAACATGGTGCAAGCCACCATGCCTGGCTTAATTTTTGTATTTTTGTAGGGAGGGGTTTCACCATGTTGCCTGGGCCTGCCTCAAACTCCTGAGCTCAAGCAGTCTGCCCATCTCAGCCTTCCCAAGTGTTAGGATTACAGGTGTGAACCAATGTGCCTGGCTATGAAACATTTTTAACACTTTCCAGAGACAGTAGAGTGCAGATTTAAAAGATTTGGATTTAGGTAATCTGGGTTTGAGTCCCAGGTACAGTATCTTGAAATTTTATTTAATCTTTCTGAGCTAACATGGCGTGATTTTTACAATGTCAAAATGCAAATGAGCATTAATGCTCCATAATAAGGTCTCAAGTACTATGGAAGTAATGTTTAAAAGTAATACCTACAATTATTTATAATCAAATAATTTTTGCTATAATTATTAACGCAAATATATATATTCTTAGTTTCAGTCACTAAGTGCTAAACTTTTTTTGATTGATGAATGTCATGCCTTGTAAATTAATATACCATCAGCCATTCCTATTGACTATGTGTGGGAATAGTGCCTAGTTTCAAAAGAACACTTCTGTTATAGAAAAACCATAGAGATGTAGAATAGATATGCGGTATTATTTACTTCTGTCATTGGCTGAGCATTCTTCACTTGAATTTACACCATAAAATAGCGTATCACTTTATAGAATTTAATATGTGTGTGTGTGTATGTGTGTGTATTTTACAGGTAAACTAAACAGACATATGTCCTTGTCAATGATGGAAATGACAATGTTTTACTTGTTTAAGCAAGATATATTTGATTCAACTCTCAGAATTTTCAGAAATACACATATGTAATCAATGTGGTGTTATAGCAGCATGACAGATTTCTTTAAAGCCAAAAACTTTCTTAAAATTGTTACAAATTATAAGTAGAACAGCATGTAAAGCAGAATTTGCAGTATGCATTTGGAGAACATTCTGAATATGTTCTATAGCTGTGTCACGCTTCAGCGGCATGTATTTTCAGATTCATTTGAGCCTAAGAAATTCAAATGTTAAGATCGAATCCTTTAGTTGTACATGATTTTTTAAATGATGCTAACACAATGCTATGCAAAATGACACAAAGTGGTAAGTATGACATCTGGGAGTGTATGTTTAAAAACTCTACCAGGTGCCTACGTATATTTCCAAATCCCTACTGGGGCTGTAGACACCTGGTTTAGTTTCAGATTATGTGCTCAGATCAGGAATGCTGGGTTATGTGTGTCTATTGGCCTCCCTCACCTCACAAGCCATCCTAGCCTTCCTAATAATCTCTCCCCATCTCTCCCCTTCCCCACTCCCTCACACATAGCATAGGACTATTATGTTATGCAACTCCGAAGAGTGACAATTACATTGCAGTCTATGTGAGTAAATGGTGCCCCCATGGAGTTACACAGCACTTAGCCTGTTGGCTATAGGCAGTGCCACTGTTCAACTGGCCAAAATACACATCTAAAAAAAATAGCAACTTAAAAGTCCAAACTGATGATGCAAATACTGTCTTTCTAACAAGTTCATGTTCATGTTTGGTAGAATATACCATTATTAACCCTTACCCACTACTCCCAGGTTGTTCAACCTACCTGCACCTCCAGGTGTAATTCTAGACAATTCCACTACTGACCACTTAATGTCTTAAACAACCGCCTTATTATTTTGTGGTATAGCTGTGGAGGTCTATTTAATATAGACAGTTTATTTTTTTAAGTTTTTATTTTTTTTAATTTCCTACTTATCTTTGATTTTGGAATGGTGAGAAACATCGTACCTAAACTTCTAAATACAATCAAAAGAATTACCATTCTCTTTTTGGTTCAGCCAAGACCATGTTCTGTACTGACAATAGACCTGGGACTCATGGAAGGGTCTGAATAAACTCCATGGCATCAATCTCAAAAGCTAAATGATATATGCTAACGTGTTTTAGTCTCTGTTAGTAGCCCAATTATCACTTATTATTTATGAGTTGCCTAAAATCTTCTTATATTGATGTTTATTTTTCAAAATGTACAACCAACATAAAAATAAATTCCATAACTTTGGATTCATTACAGAAAGCAGACTAATAATATAATCGTCTTGTAGGGTAAAAACTATAAAGCTGATTCTCTGATTTTCCTTTTTGTTGTCCAGGCTAGAGTACAGTGGTGTAATCATGGCTCACTGCAGCCTCAAATTCCTGGGCTCAAGTGATCCTTCTGCCTCAGCCTCCTGAGTAGCTGGGCCTACAGGCTTGCATGCCACCACACCTCCCTATTTTTTCATTTTTATTTTAATTTTTGTAGAGACAGCTGTCTGGCTATGTTGCCATGGCTGATCTTGAACTCCTGGCCTCAAGTGATCCTCCTGCCTTGGCCTCCCAAAGTGCTGGGATTACAGGCAGGATTTATTGTACCTGGCCTGATTTTCATATTCTTACCATATAGTGAGACGTATCAGCAGAGTACTTATTCTTCCAGTGGAAGCCGCCTATTTTTAGTGATGACTATTTGAGGTCAGGGATTCTGCCTTACTTACCTGTTTCCTTAATGCCTAGCACTGTGTTTCGCATATAATAGCACTCGATTTCTGTTTATTGAAGTTCAGTATCTTTTTTTGAATCTATCCTAGCTCCGCTATGTCTTTGAGATAGAACAAGGAGAAGCACAAAAAGTTTTCAATTGTATTTGTTTATTATTTTTCCGGGAGCATGTCAATTCTTTTTATTTTGTAGCCTATTAGATAATGATAAGCTGGCACTATTTTTATTTTTTGAGCTATAGAAGTAAATTCGGCTAAAGCATTAATTCAAGTACATATTAAAATTTAAATAGGATAATGTTCTGTTGCTACTGAGATTTTTTTTTGTTTTTTTTTTTTGAGACAGAGTTTTGCTCTTGTTGCCCAGGCTGGAGTGAGTGCAGTGGCGTGATCTTGGCTCACTGAAACTTCCGCCTTCCGATTTCAAGTGATTCTCTTGCCTCAGCCTCCCGAGTAGCTGGGATTACAGGCACCTGCCACCACGCCCAACTAATTTTTGTATTTTTAGTAGAGACGGATTTCACCATGTTGGCCAGGTTGTCTCAAACTGTTGACCTCGTGATCCACTCGCCTTGGCCTCCCAAAGTGCTGGGATTACAGTTGTGAGCCACCGTGCCAGGCCTACTGAGATATTTTTAATATTGTTATTTGAAATAGTTCACATTGTACATAGGCTTAAAAAATCTAATAGTTTCCACAGCAAGGAGCTAAGAAAAAAAATCTAGTAGTATAGTTATGTAAAAGTTACAACACAACAATGCTTATATTTGGATGGTACTTTAAAATTTCATGTCTATTTGGGAGACCAAGGTGGGGGGGATCACGAGGTCAGGAGTTCGAGACCAGCCTGGCCAACACAGTGAAACCCCATCGCAACTAAAAATATAAAAATTAGCTGGGCGTGGTGGCCGGCACCTGTAATCCCAGCTACTTGGGAAGCTGAGGCAGAAGAATCACTTGAACTCTGGAGGTGGAGTTTGCAGTGAGCCAAGATCACGCCACTGCACTCCAGCCTGGGTGACAGAGCAAGGCTCCATCTCAATTAAAAAAAAAAAAAATGCCTGGTATCTCACTTTATCCAGACAGCAATCCAGTGGGATATGTTCTTTTATATCCCTTTAACATCAAAAGAAATTGAGATGTGGAGAAAGTAAGCCACTTGCTCCCGGTTACATAGCTGACAAGGTTACAAATCAGATTGTCTGCTTTCAAATTCAGTTCTCCTTCCTAGACTTGGGGAAGCCACTTATCTCCCTGCATCTCTATTTTTGCATTTATTAAATAGAAATAATAATACCTACATTCTAGAGTTGTTATAGCAAATTAATATAATGAATGTTGAATTCTTGGCACTTGATAAATGATGGCTATGCTCTTAATTTGCCTGTAAAGGGCATATCTAGTTCTGTTGATGTAATAATGCCAGCCAGTCAGTTGTACCCTTGTCAGTACTGAATTCTGATGACAGGTACCACACCATTGTCACCTGAAGAGTAAGAGCACTGGGATTGCCTTGGACACCTTTAAAGCTCCTCGGAGTGGGACAGCATGACACAGTGGACATGCAATAGATATCCATGGAATGAACAAAATAATACACTGCGCTGTGCTCCCTTTCATCATGCTGTCTTGTGTTCGGTTGATGACACAGTTTTGTCTTTATGAAACTTTTTCTATGTTTATGTTTTGTCTTCCCATGTACTTTGTAGGTGCTTACATCCATAAGATGTTAAACCTATTCCCTCAAGCACAAAAGATGCTCAACAAGTATTATCTGCTTGAGTGATTGTTAAGAGAATGTGGCAGTTGTGCATTTGCCTCTCTCACTTTGGACCATCCTTTAACAAGTTATGTTACCACTGTCACCTGAAGAGTAAGAGCACTGGGATTGCCTTGGATGCCTTTAAAGGCCCTCAGAGAGTGAGACAGCATGACACAGTGGACATGCAATAGATATCCATGGAATGAACAAATAATACAATGCACCACCCTTTAGCAAGTTAGGTTACCTGGCATGTGGAAGTAGCTTTCAGCAGCCCACATTGCATTCATTCTACATTCATTCAGTGTGAGTGCTTTCGTCACGGAATGTAGAAATGTTGGTCCGCACCTCCACTGCATAGACACATCTTCCATTGGTCTGATTCTTGGGAAAGTACTTAATTAGCCCATTATTTTACTAATGGCCCATTATATTTCTAGCCTGCTGTGGACATGGCACTGACCAACATAAGGTCTGAGGATGATTCTAGATGGGAAAATGGAGATGTGAGTGGTGGCCCGAATGGCTGGACATTTAACTCTATTTTTTTCTGTAGAAACAGATAAGAGGAGTTTCTATGCTCTATTTTTTGCCATAATTATGATTAATTACAAAACAGTTAATTTAAAAATTATTTGAATTAAAACATTGTCTTTTCCATTAGAAAGACTAAGATCTTTTTAAAAAATAATTTCAGTCATTTATTCATAACTGCTGTCTAAAACTGGAAGAGATTGGCTGATATGGGAGCAGTGAGTCTCTTGTCAACAGAAGCACTCAGACACTTCAAGCATGGAATTCATAAATGAGATAAGGGCTATTTCTAGAGTCAAGCATCTGTGATTCTGTCCCCATGAGTCTAAGCATGGTCTCCTACTTTATGTTTCTGTGAAAAAATTGACCCCAAATCTTTCTTTAGGGTGTTATGGGAAATTGACCCCAAGAGAAAATCTTATGAGAATTAGAACACTGCTACTTACATTTTTAAAAAGCCTTGTCAAGATCAAGATGCTGGAGAATGAACAACTGCAATCTAGCTTAAGCCATACGTGGCTTTTCTTTTCTCTCTTTTTTTTTTTTTCTTGGAGACGGAGTCTTGCTCTGTCGCCAGGCTGGAGTGCAGTGGCACGATCTTGGCTCACTGCAACCTTCGTTTCCCAGGTTCAAAGGATTCTCCTGCCTCAGTCTCCTGAGTAACTGGAACTACAGGTGTGTCCCACCATGCCCAGCTAATTTTTGCGTTTTTAGTAGAGACGGGGTTTCACCAGGTTAGCCAGGATGGTCTCGATCTCTTGACTTCGTGATCCGCCCGCTTCGGCCTCCCAAAGTGCTGGGACTATAGGTGTGAGCCACCATGCCTGGCCACATGGCTTTTCTTATTGGTGAAATGGGTGGTGCTAATTCTCAGAGATTTAATTTTAATTCATTGTGGCTGGGAGAGACAATTTTGTTTTTCAAAGCAAGGCCTTTGGAGTGTCTCACTTGTGTCTCTATTTGGCAAAATAATAGGATTAACGTTTACGTTTTTAAAGATGACAATTTGATGGATCTTGTGAATTAGAATCTCTGACTTTCACAACTATGACCCCTGCTATGAGTTTCAAAAACGTATCTGGAGCTAAAGCCAAGAACTTGCCTCGGATTCTGCATGTAGTTGTGTTAGTCACGCCTCAGGGCAACGTGTGTCACCCATTTAATACAGTGATGATCACAAGGAATAGTGTACGTTAAGGGGTGGGGAGTTGGGGGAGAGTCAGGGTTGCAGTGGTGTTGGTGAAGTAGGGTAGTGATGTGAAGGAGCGGAGAACGTAGGTTAATTTACCAAATTCTTGTCCTTTAACACATTTATGAAATATATGAAACTGAAATGTCTGCTAATCTTTAAGAAAGCTTTCATGTGACTCCTCTTATGAAGAGTTTTTAAAGGATCTGGGGCCTTTTAGCCTAACATTAGTCTCTGGGAGTGGCTGGCTGGTGTTTCTTAATGTCTGCTGAGCTGTCATTGGGCAGGGGAGTCACCAAAAAGAAGGTGAAAGGGAAATTTCATATTGAGTCCCTGTTTTGTGCCAGTACTTTTAGGCATTTTATTTCTGTTATTGGAATTTTTTTTTTTTTTTTTTTTTTTTTTTTTTTTTTTTTTTTTTTTTTTTTTTTTTGAGATGGAGTCTTTCTCTGTTCCTCAGGGTGGAGTGCAGCGGCGCCATCTTGGCTTATTGCAACCTCTGCCTCCGGTGTTCAAGCCATTCTCGTGCCTCAGCCGCCTGAGTAGCTGGGACTACAGGCGCCCGCCACCACGCACAGCTAATGTTTTGTATTTTTAGTAGGGACGGGGTTTCACCATGTTAGCCATGATGATCTTGATCTCCTGACCTTGTGGTCCACCCACCTCGGCCTCCCAAAGTGCTTGAATTAGAGCCGTGAGCCACCGCGACCGGCGGGTTTATTCTTTAAACCACCACATGACGGTATTATCACCCTATTTCTGCAGAAGAGAAACAGAGGCTCAGAAAAGTTAAGCAACATCTCCTTAAAGAAGCAGGAAAGCAAAGTGCTTGTAAGCACAGACTCTGGAGCTGAACTGCCTGGTGTTAAACTCTAGATCTGCCATGTATTAATTGACTTTGGGCAATTACTTAACCTCACTGTGCCTTGGTTTTCCTGACCGTAAAATAGAGAAAATGATAGGACACACTCTTAGGGTTGTTGTGAGGATTCATATCCTAAAATGTGTAATTAGAAGGGCAGCTAACACATATATTATAATGCAATTAATTTATACAGATGCAGTTGCTATATGCATATGGTATATGGTATAATATGGTATTTCATATATAGTGCAATACTATATATTCCTATGTATTAAATTTTGTAATTTATTCAAGAATTTAGAGAAAAGGAAATAAGGAGAAATAGAATTGCCTGCAATTTTTATGGATTTAGTAGGACATGAGATGGGACTTGGAGATGGGTAGAATTTTGATATAATAAGCATGCTTAATTTTTGTAAATAGAAAAATAAAAAAATAAAAAGATAAGTGAGCAGATTCAGAAAAAGACTTTCCATACTCAAGGAGCAATTTAAGCAAAGGCACTAAAAAATAATTAGTATGATGTATGTAGGAGATAGTGTGACAAACACTGACTGGCCAACCTAACACCCATTCCCACCCCTGTATTCCTTTCACTATAGAGGTTGGCAGGTTAGATACCCACATTCACAGCCCGTCTTGCAGACAGGGTGGTCGGTCGACTCAATTCTGACCACTGAGATAGGAGGAAGTATGAGGATTTTCTAAGGAAGCTTTTGTTTTCCTAATTGAAAGACATGACTGAAGTCACCTTTTCCTCTTTCTTACTTGAACCCAGAAATGATGCCTGGGACTGTGATAACCCTCTTGAAGACAAAAATATAAAAATCTAAAGTGGTCAAAGCAGAAAGACAGAAAGAGCCTGAGTTCTTGAGAGCATCACTGATGCTCTTAATGAACCACAGCCAGCTGGTTTTTACCTCTCACCTTACTGTGATGTGAAAAATATACCTCTCTGTTTGTTTCACTTATGTTACTAGGGTTTTCTGGTCCTTTAAGCTACCACATTCTACCTACTACAGACAGCTCCTTATACCTATGATTCCTATATTCTTTAGAGCTTTCTTTACTTCTTACTAGTCAATGAATACTCTAATCTCCTCTTATAGTTAATAATTATTCATGCGAAATGTTACCTGCTCAAATTACTATGTGATTTCTTTCTCCCGACTGGACTCAGAGTGATACCACCTAACTGGAGCAAGTCACTCAAATTGGTGAGTATATGTGAAAGAAAAAGAGTAAGGTGAAAGTTGTGATGATGGTCATGGTGGGAACATGAAGTTGAAAGCCAGGATGGATTTTTCATTTTTAAGTTTTGTTTTTTTGGCTGACCTTCTCTCCTCTTCTTTTTCCTTTTCTCCTCCTCCTCTATCCCCTTCTCCTCTCCTCCTCATTCCCCGTCTCTCTTTCTCATTTCCTTCTTTCTTTCCCTAAATATTTATTAAGCTTTTCCTATGTGCTAGACACTGCTACATAGCATCGAGGAAATGGTCTGTATACATAAAATTACTTATTGAGTGCTACCACATCAAGAGAACTAACTGGATGGATTGTCTTAAATTTGGATGTTATGCTTTAGATGGGCTGACTTAATACATGGGCTACATCAGTGATCCTAGGAGAAGATCTTGGAGCTGTTCATTTCTCCTCCCAAGAAGCTACAACTGCCACTTAGGAAAAATACCCGAAACATATTTTTAACCTTGCAGAATAATCCTAAATCAAAAGTCACATGAGGATAGCCTCTAGAATGCAAGGGTTGATGATTCACCTCTTACATGGGTGATGCCATATAATAGTATAGATTCATTTATTTAATGATGGTGCTACAGGGTCAAATACACATGCTAAAAGTCAGATATACAAAAAAGAATTGTAATTTCTAATCTTCTGTAATTGTGGTAATATTACCCTCAAGCCCTGTTAGTGGTGGGTTGAGTGGGGAGTGGAGAAAGTGAGACAGGTAGACTTATTAATGTGTATTGTTTTTGTTTCTTCTAGTTTAAAATAATCTTACTTGGGGTTAACACAGTCTCTTTTTGGTAAATGCTTACTCTTTTATGGTTTACCCATTTCTCTTTCACATAGTAGCATCCTATTTCAGGGGACCTATGTGTGTTTATGCCATGAAGGTAGGATCCCTGGTCCATGTGCTGTCCCTTGGGATAACAAATCTAGTTTTCAAGTTATCAAAATAGCAAAAATAATGCTGGGTAAAATTAATATTTAAAGTCGCTTGTTCACAAGAGCTCTGGAAAAGTACTAGTACATTATTCTGACAGTCTTGAGATTCTACATTGTGGCTGCTTCTTCATTTATAAGGCCCTAAATTATAACAAAAAAACTCCTCGTCTATGTTAATAACATTGGCAGAGACATCAAGATCACTGTATATATACATATTCGGGTTCACATGTCTCATTATTTTAAATACATTATTAAACCTAATTACTTTTACTTGCTAATCACCTTTGGAATAACAAAGAAAATGTTTAAATATTTTGTGACCTATAAGAAAATGTCAAGGCAACGCTCATAGCAGCATTTTGCTGATTTTTGGCATTGCTTAAGGCAATTAAGTGCAAAACACAATAGAAAACTAGAGTTTTTCAGTCTCTGTTTTTAAATTTGAGTCTATGGATGCCTCCAAAAATGAGACATTCCATTTATAAACTACCCAGTCTTATGGTGAATGATGGGGAATGACCTCAACTTAAAGCATTCTAGAAGAAAATTTAGAAAATGTTGCCTAATTTTTTCAGTTATCTGCAAAAGCAAATAATTTTCTCAAAGGATCTTTTTCAATTAGAGAAAAGTCCCTCTGTGGTAGAATTTCCTCTTTTACTTTATATTTGAAGGTGAAATGTATATCATCCAGATTATCGTCAAATGTTTTAACTGTTTAAATATCAATCTAGACAAAAACCTATTTAGAAATATTTTTTTCTTACTCTCTAAATTTAAATGATGCCTTTTATAAACTAGAAGAAACTGCAAATGTCCTTTTGGGAAGAAAGGTGTTAAGTTAGCAGGTCTGAGACTTCAATTCTTCAAAAAGCCTTGCAAGATGGCTGATGTCTGAGAATTTGAATTTGGGAGTGTTCTCACCAGTTCCCTTAGTGATAAAGTTGGTTTGCTGTGCCTAGACTGAAACACAGCGTGTTGTATGCCAAACACCTGCTTTCCTCCTGGGGGTCTGGAAGTTTGGTACACGGTAAGCAGGAGCTGTCTACATGACAAGCTCCGAATAAAAACCTTGGGTACTGATATGGTTAAACTTTGTGTCCCCACCCAAAGCTCATCTTCAATTGTAATCCCCATAATCCCCACGCGTCAAAGGAGAGACCAGGTGGACTTATTTGAATCATGGGGGAAGTCTCCCCCATGCTGCTCTCGCGATATTGAGTGAATTCTCACGAGACCTGATGGTTTTATAAGGGGCTCTTCCCCACTTCTCTGGGCGCTTCTCTGTCTTGCAACCTTGTGAAGAAGATGCCTGCCTCCCCTTGCCTTCCACCATGATTGTAAGTTTCCTGAGGCCTCACCAGCCATGTGGAACTGTGAGTTAATTAAACCTCTTTCCTTTATAAATTACCCAGTTTTGGGTATTTTCTTCACAGCAGTGCGAGAAAGAACAGATACAGGTACGGAGTCTCTAGTGGGACAGAAACATCACACAGGTGCTGCGTTTTTTTGCTGTGGAAGAGGATGCTCAGTGTGACCTCTCATGGGAAGGGCTGAGCGTAGGGAGCCCGCATGTGGGTTCCTCTGGACTTGCCTGTGCTATTTCCCTTATGCTGTGCCGTATATCTTCACTACATCGCCCTTATAAGTCTTAGCTGTGAGTACAACTACATGCTGGCTCCCATGGATCATTTTACGGACTCTCCAAGCAAGGGATGGTCTCAGGGACCCCAGTACACCCCTACAATATTTTACATTTTTTAAAAATGAAGCTTGACATAAAAATAGAAAAGTGCGAATGTGCCATTAGCTGTTGATTCATAGGATTTTTTTTTTTTTTTTTTTGCCACAAAGATAAAATTTTATCTCATTCTGATAATCAAATAGGTCAAAGTGTCTTTCTGCAGGGTTACATGGTAGCATTTTATAGTTACAAAAATATGACAGGACATCAAAACTACCTAGTTTCAACATAAATACTGAATAAAGAAAATGAACAGGCAAACTTTTAAAAGAAACTGTGTTGTGTGAATGGTACGAATTTTTATCCAAATAAGGTTCATACTGGCCCTTTATAACTATGCAGCCGAGAGGGAGGAAAAATGTATCTGGGCTGGTAAATGTGCAACAGCTGGCAAGCTTTTGTTGCCAGCTCTTATTTTAGATTACTCAGAGTCCTGGCTCTATGAAATGTAGTTCAGAATCTCAAATGTCAGAGGGGATTTTTGAAACTTCATTTCTTTTTCATTTTCTTGAGCTCATTAACTTAGTAAATGTGGAAGGAAGTATGACTGAAAAGAAACTATGGTAGGTAGGATGATAAATAACAATTTGGAAAAGCAGATAGCTGTAACTTGTAATGAGTTTAAGCTGATGCCTTCATGTGGCCAGTTAAGCTATTGTGAAAATTTGCCATTGACTAATTGAATGCTGACTTATTTAGAAGGAAAACCTGAAAGCCAATTAAAAAAATCCAAAATGGTTATAGTCCCTGAGCTCTCTCAAAGTACCTATTTATAAGGATTTTGGGGCTTGGGATACATTTTAAAAATGTTAGTAACATTTCAAAATCCTATGGATTTTATTGTTATCTCATTGAAGGGAATAAAATGCAGTATAGATTTGGCTGTAACAGAAAATAGAAAAAATAAGATTCAGTTTGTATAATGTAAACAGTTGTCCCAGACTGCTCTCCTAGGCCTCATGCCTGGTATCTCTATTCCATTCTGCACTGATATTATTGTGGCATCCTTTAATGGATTATGGAATGACAGTGCTCGCCTAATGTAACGTAATTGAGTGTAAATGAGAAAGTTATTGTCATGTTTAGTTAAAGCATTTGTATGGTTTTTTTGTGTGTTTTGAAGTGCTATGTCTGAGAACCTACTATATTGCCCTTAGTGCACAAATAATCAATGAAAATGTCCCCACTGATTATTATGGGCAGGAGGAGAGGCCTCATGGCTCTTTCATATTGCACCAGAGAAGGTACACTTTTATTTATGCAAAGTGAAGTTTCATGTTCAATAAATAGAGCAATAGAATATTTTTTCTGAATGTAAAAAGTTGCGTAATATAATTTCTACATGTTCCATTCCACTCATGCTATTTTTCCCTATTCACTTTTTAGTTCATGTAGCTAATTAAGATTTTCCATAAGTTGAAACCTCTGTTTTTCTGCTATTTTTTTCTTCCCTCATCTTCCAGTTAAAGTGTTTATGTAATTCAAGCTTTAATCACATGACTGGTTTCTAGACACTCATGAGAATATTAGTGTTCATATATATGTGTGTATGTGTATATGTGTGTGTTGATACATATATACACATGTATATGTGTGTGTATATATACGTATATGTGTGTGTGTGTATATATATATACACACGCACACATTACTTGGAAGATGAAGACCACCAGATATAATCACTCTTCTGCTTTCTCTCATTCTTTCAGATATAATCACTCTTCTGCTTTCTCCCATTCTCTCATTCTCTTCAGAAGGCTCAGAGGAGGAAGTTGATCTAACCATTTATGATCAATGATTTTCCCACTGATGCAGAAGATTCCACACATTTCCCCCTAACTAATGAGAGATCTCACTTTTGTTTTTGTGCTGTGTGGTTAATTTTATGTGTCAATTTGACTGGGCTAAGGAATGCTCAGATAGCTGGTAAAACACTGTTTCTGAGTGTGTCTGTAAGCGTGTTTTGGGACGAGATGAGCATTTGAACTGGTAGACTGAGCGAGGAAAATTGTCCTCCCTAATGTTGGTGAGTACAATCTCATCCTTTTAGGGCCTGAATAGAACAAAAGGCAGAGGAAGGAGAAATTTGCCTGTTTTTCTTTAGCCTCACTGCTGTGCTGAAACATGTCGTCTCATCTTATCCTGCTCTCAGATTGAGATCTACACCATTCTCAGGCCTTTGAACTTGGACTGGATTGTACCTCTGGCTTTCTTTGTTCTCCAGTTTACAGATGGCAGACTGTGAACTTTTCAGCCTCCATAATTATATGAGAGTAAATCTATATATAAATCATAAATCTTTCTCTTCATCTATATCTATACTTCCCCTCCCCTCCCTCCCCTCCCCTCCCCTTCCCTCCCCTTCCCTCCCTTCCCCACCTTCCCTCTTTCCTTCCTTTCTCTGGATAATCCTGACTAATATACATGCCTTCCCAACATTAAAATTCTTTTCTTCTTCCCTGAATACTTCACCTTTAAGCTTTTATCTCCCTGATCTCTACCTAAATCTGATATTATGCTTTTCTCCAGTGGTTGACAGCGGAATTTTGTGATTACATTTGATTAAAGATCTGTATTGTATTGAAACAATAGAATGTCAACTTCCTGGCTACTTTGAGAAGTACCACAATGTGGAACTCTTAGCCACTACTCTTATTTGTGAGTGTTTAGTAATTTACCCACTGTCATGCTGAACCCCTGTTGACTCCAGGAGGGATGGCACCGTGGCTGAGAGGTCAAATAAAAGACCTAGACGCAGCGATTGAGACACAGCGTTTACTGAGGACTTACATACAGGTTACCCCTGTATGTAAGGGGTAACCTGTATGTAAGTCCCCTTAATCCCCCTTAATATGGGGGATTAAGGTCCTTTGTTTTGGGTTAAATGGAGGTTGCTAGGTGGAGGGTGCTTAGTGGAAATGCATATAACCTGCATGTTTTTTTACAAATGGTAGCAATTCTCCTGTCCAGTCTGCCACCACTGAAACACCCCTGTATGTAAGATAGAGGAGTCTAGGTTCCTGGCTTTGGCAATGGGTAGGCTGTTGTATCATTCACTGAGCAGGGAACGCAGGAAGAACTGCAGCCTTGGAGAGGAAAGTAATGAGTTCAATATTGGATATGTAAAAGTTGACTTGCCAATATTACATACAGAGTGAGTTATGCATCAGTGGTTTAATGTATGAGTTTGCAGCTCAGAAGAGAGATCTAGGCTTGAGATAAATATTCAGAAATTGTCAACATGGAGAGTTATTCAAAGCTGAGGTGCAGGAATAACTTTTCTTGGGTGAGTTTGTAGGAGACATGTGGAGAAGGCCTCTGCTGGGCATGGAGGATCCCCACATTGAAGGACAGGCAGAGAAGGAGGATGCAACAACAGCAGAGCTACAGAACCAGAGGATCAAGGGTATGAGGGGAGCACGGTGAGGGTGGAATCAGAATCAAGGGTTTAGATGAAATTATCAACAGTGACAAGCACAGCAGAAAGCTCAAGAGAGGGACTCAGAAGAGACTCTTGGACTTGGCCCCATTGCCATTGTTAGTAACTGTGGCAAGAACAGCTTCTGTGGGCATTAGGCCCATAGCCTGGGGAAAGACTCTATCCCAGCATAATGGCCTGTAAGGATGGCTTCCTTGCTTTTATGATGGCCCCACTGTAGTGAGCACTTAGGGGAACACTGGAAATAGCTAGGCAGCTTAAGTCCACTCTATTAGCTTTCTAGGACTGCCGTAACAAACCACCTCAAACACAGTGGCTTAAAACAACACAAATTTATTCTCACAGTTCTGGAAGCTGGAAGTCTGAAATCAAGGTGTTGGCAGGACCATGCTCCCTCTCAATGCTCTAGGGAAAAAAATGCTTCCTTGACTCTTCTGGCTTCTGTTGATTAGTGGCAATCCTTGGCATTCTTTGGCTGGTAGCTGCATCACTCCAATCTCTGCCTCTATTTTTCATGGCCTTCCTCCCTGTGTGTCTCTCTGTGTCCTCTCTTCTTCTCATAAAGACATCAGTCATTGAATTTGAGCCTGTCCTAGTTCAATATAACCTTAACTAATTATATTTGCAAAGACCCTATTTACAAATAAGGATACATTCTGAGGTTCTGGGTGGATGTGAATTTTGAGGTCAGAACACTATTGTGTACACTACGGCCACCAAACAAGCATCTCTAATAAATATTGCAGTGGATTATGAGGTAGGTGGTTCATAGATCACACTTCAGGAAACACTGAACCCACACAGACTGCTTTTAATGTAAAGATGGGAGTAGAGATCAGTTAGGTGGGCAGAGGGGTTACCTGGAAGCTTCAATCCCAGCATAACTGATCCTAACATCCAGGCATCAGTAAAGGCATACTTTAATTGGATTTTAAACAGCATTAGCTCTTTAATCTCAAGAAAACTTAAATGAAGACAGATTCCAACCTGATTTAGAGTTCAACATTGTTGCCAGAATTGAAAGCTGATAGCAACAAAACAGACCTTCATTGTCCTGAGCCCTGAGAAGGCATCTAGGCTATAGTGCAAAGGATCCAACATATACAACTCCTTTAATAAGAAACTGAATGGAGAGGTCATTAGAAAATTAAACTAAAAACACTGAGGTTGCTCCTTCCATCTCAGTTTTGTCAGGAATCTCTGGTAATCAGGGAAATACATTTTTATTGAAAATTTTGTCATATTTGTAAGATACATTATTATATGCCAAAATATCTCAGATAAGGCACTAATACTACAGAAAAAGAAAAAATCTGTTTTTATTAAATTTTACTGTTAATGTGCAAAAAGTCATTTAATAGAAAACATGATATCAAAGAACGAAGTGCTATGGGTGTCTATTCAGAAACTGAGTTATTAAGAAAACAGAAAGGTTATCTACAAAAGAAGAATGAAAATAGATTGGTTAAAAGATAGCTCCTAATGTAACTGAGATAATGTTTTATAGTATTATGACAATTTTATTTGGAAAGCATTTATGGCAAGTTTATGGAGATTCTCATGATAAATTGATAATTCATAGAGAACAAACATTTTTATTATTGCAAAAACCTTATCACAGAAATCACTTTTTTGAACCACATACAGCTGTGTAAAATTTTTATTAATCATAAACATAAAAAGATAGGTTAGATACCCTTTTGAGCTCTCTCCTAGATGTAGGATCTTATGATATTTATAAAAATAATTATTTTTTGCCACTCTAGAACAGAGATAGCATGGTATTAGCACATTATACTAAAGAAGAAAAGAAAGGCAAAGCAGGAGGAAGGATGGAGAAGGGAGGCACTAGAGGCCATGCTGTTATTTGTGTCTCATCCTTGGCCACGTGCTGTTACACTAGTGAGAATGTGAAGGCTGAAGTCAAGGACCAGGAAGCCTTCCTTTGCCAGTAGGCACAAGGCTGAAGATAGTTGTGACCTTGGTAACCACAGAATCAAAAAGGTGTCCCTGTTTTGGGCCTGAAGAGCAGCTATTTGTTAACCCTGTATTCATAGCAGCAAAGGATTCACATTGTTTTGCTCGTAGTCTTGTATTATCTAACCCAGTATGAGGTTTAAAATTAGCACATCCAGAAAAAAAATACATTCAAAAATACTAATTAATGTTTTTATTAAATGAAAACTTAAAAAAAGAACAAACTACCCAGGAAAATACAAAATCATCAAGCTACTCTCATACTTGCTGGTTTTTGTACCTAATAAATATAGGAGGCAACTCCCAATAAATAATACGACAGAATGGAACAGTCTTAAGGGCATAATGAAAACTCATAATTTAGATATCTACTTTATGTCTTGTTGATACATTTCTTCATGTAATACATATGTATATATATATTTGTTTTTTCCAAACGGGGTCTCACTGTTGCCCAGGCTGGAGTCCAGTGACAAAATCACAGCTCACTGCAGCCTCAACTTCCTAGGCTCAAGTGATCCTCCCACCTCAGCCTCCTGAGTAGCTGGAACCACAGGCACAAGCCACTGTGCCTAGCTAATTTTTCAGTTTTTTGTAGAGACAGGGTCTCACTATGTTGCCCAGGCTGGTCTTGAACTCCTGGCCTCAAGCAATCCTCCTGCCTCGGCCTCCCAAAGTTCTAGGATTACACGTGTGAGCCACCGCACCTGGCCCCATATATTTTTACTATGTTACATAAGACTTTTAAAAGAAAATTTCTACTTCTTGCCACCTTCAGAAGATTTCAAGTTTAAATTTTGCAAAATGTATGAAAGTAAATAACTCAACTGTCTTAAATTATATTAAAAATTATTTACATGACGTGCTTGAATTCAGACTAATGAGGGCATGATACCTCTTTACAGCACTTTCTCCTGGCATCCTAGGGTGCCAAATAATTCTGTGTGTAGTTATTTATTGAATATCTGTATTCCCTGTTCACTCCATGATGACTAAGAGATGCATCCCTGATACGTAGCATTGTACATAGTGAGTTCTCAGTAAATATTCAATAAATGAATGAAAACAAGGAAAAGGAAGAGGAAGTGTGGTGAGGGAGTAAGTTTAACATTCCTTGAGCATGCACTATGTCATACATCATCACACCTTGAGCACAATTCAGCTTTTAAACTAAATAAAAATAGGTAAAATGTAGTAATTGAATATATTTGCTCTTTAGGAAAGAACTACAATAAAGCTAATAAGGAAATAATTTCTTTGATTGGTTTAAATTTGTATGACTTTGTGCATTTATAGATGGTAATAACCACCGTTTCCAGTTTCTGTATCTGATACTTTGACATCTCACTGACACTGGAGAGACTGCCCTTCCCAGGGCTAGGTAAATCCTAGAGACAGCAAATAACTAGCCTGCCAGTGAGAATGTCTTTCATATGCAAACCAACTAATCCAGAGTCAGTCCCCACTACCTCCTTTAGTAGTCTCTCATACTCTGAGCCACTAATCTACCCACCCTATCACCCAAAGCCAGGTACCAGACAATGAAGGACACCCCAGACCTCACTGAAATTTTTCAAACGAACCAATGCTAAGCCTATTATCCTGCCTTCCTATTCCTTCTCGTAAAACCCCCAAAAGCTCTTGCCCACATCTCCCCCTCATTCCTTCTGCCTCCTGACTGACCCTGGTGCTTCCTTGTTTGGCCACCTGTGGCTTGGCAGCTGCCTCCATTTGGGAACTGTGAGTAACAAATGATATTTTTAATGGCAATTATTTCCTGATTTGTGGTTCTCACATATCTGAATTAAAACCTACACTGCAAAACGTAGATTCACTGTAAAAATTATCTTAAGTATTAAAAACAGAAACAATAAGCAGGTCAAAATATAATCTCTGTTCATTGATACATTTGTCTTATTTCTAAATAATTGCAATGAAAAGTACCTTTTTAATCTGTTTCACTTAAGATTTTTATATACAATCATTTTAAATAATTTTTTGCCAAGTTTTATCCTTCTAGCTAATATAATTTACTGACAAGATAAAGCAGATTAATTTACACTGTTACAGCAATGGAGATTTCAGAAATAGACTAATATTTAAATGATAGACACAAAGCATACTTGATTCTGTAACTGCATTTTTGTATATAAGATCAAATAATATTCTAAATCCAGCTTCAATGGTATTCAAAACAGGCAGAATGAATGAAGCTCCAAATGGATTTTGTTACATAAGCCCACCATCCCTCATTTACAATTCCAGAATTCAAACAAGTTATGAAAACCAACTTTTCATAGGTTTGTGACAAACTCATTTGGTGGCAAAACCTACTCTGAATTGATGAGGCCTTTGTGTTGTTATTTATTTTTCTTGAGGGTGAATTCATATTTCTGCCATAAGGATATTAATGTGTTTTACTTTCAGATGCTGACCCAGGCCATGACAGAAACATTAAATAATGTATAGTTTACAGACTGTTACATTTTAAAATTCATCAAAAATTTTGAATTTTGAAACATAGCTGTCCCCGAGTTTCAGAAGAGGAATTATGGACCTAATTCTGTGTGTGTGTGTGTGTGTGTGTGTGTGTGTGTGTTGCTTATTTAAATGTTTTAGTGGTAGGGGCACAGAATGTTACCCTTTCTTTATTAATATTTAATTTTATTTACTAAATTAAATTTACCAAATTAAATTTTAATTTTAAAGGTATTCAATTTTAAATTGACTCCTATATTTAATTTTTTAAAAAATTAATTTGAAGGAGTACAATAAAGACACTGGACCAACAAGGCAGTTCTTGATGATTTTCGACAAAAAGGGGTACAATGAGGGATATATTCATGTGATTACAGAAATAACTTGACATATTCTGACTCTTGCCAGTGCTCAAGTCCTTCTCATTAGTATCGCTGTCAGTGGTGAAAGACATTTTTAGCTTTTTAACATCAATAGAAGCTCCTGAAAAAAAGTAGCTCAGCTTTTGGTATGCCATTGTGTTGTAGCAGAGTATAGTGCTATTTGCAGGATTTAATAAAATGCCACTGCAGCGTAGATGCCATCCTCCATCAAGCACCAGATATCTCTGTCTGAACATGACAGATCCTTGGATAGAATGGCTGCAAGCACTGAATACATTGTACTCATCCATAAAATCACATTAGTAAGATAAATAAAGTGCTTTCTTTCCCATAAATGTATACCATTTGCCTGCGGTGATGTGGTATTTAAAGCTTAGGTTAGAATTGACAGTGGTGAAGTTCTAGCTGGTATTTTCAAATGCTCATCTCCAGGAAGTGCCAACAGCAAAGATAGGATCTATTGGGTCTTTTCAAGGAAGGAAGATGACAATGTGGTTTTAAGCAACAATGCAAGAGGAAAAGGTTACAGGCGAAACAAAACTAAAACAACTTCACTTCCATTTTCATTCTGTTAAGCTATATTATAAGAGAAGTTTTCATGTTGTTACTGATGGTTTCCCTAATTTTGCAGCTGAGCCCTGTTTTCCTTTGCAGCCTGGCTGACACAAATCATTGAGAATCTCTGTATAATAAATCATTTGAAAAATATATAGACGCAATGAGCCAAGAAAGATATCTAGCAGTTAATCAAAGATGACCTAATGTTTTCTACCTATTGTCTATAAAATGAAACATATTTCTCAATTTAATCACCAAACAATGTCAATATAGAGGGAGAAGTTTTGAACTTTGCAACAAGGAGGTATTTAGGATTAGTTTAAAAGAAAAGCTAGTAGACAGAGTTTAGGGGCCTAATTTCTTGTTTGGATTCTTTAACATCACAGCTGGCATTCTAGTTGATTTATGCTCATTACTATTAATCCTAGATTACTCAAATATAAAATCTAGAAGGTTAGGCCATATGGATTCTAAGATCTCTTTTATTTTTAAAATTCTGTGATACCATTTTGTACTGTATGCTATGGCCACGTTATGTACCTAATAGTGTTAATACTTGGCCTTTAAACTGGATGATCTTGCCTCATAGCTTCATTCTTTATGCAATAATTATAAAGTTACTTGCTGATAGCTAATGTTTCATAAATAATGCTATTTAATACAGATGGCATACACGATCATCCCAATTCTTTACAACTTCTGAGAATGTGTGCCTAGCTTTCTGCCAGACTGAGTTAATTACCTAAAGAAAACCCAGAGAATACATTGCGAATAAAAAGAAACCATTATGATTTAAAAATGTAAAGTCCATAAATTTTATACATTATTTCATAAACGATTACGGTGGTCTAAAAAAGTCTTTGGTAGTTGTCCATTTGTCATCCAGCCCATGTGTCTTAGGAAATTCTCTGAAATCAATCCTGTGAAACATGAATAGGCATTGCAATCTGTGTTAGAGTCTAATGCATCATGCAAGACATTGCTATACAAAGACTAGGTGAAGCAAAGGCTGAAAACTGTCAACACTACACACCTGGTTATATCTTTCCCAGTTTTAGATAATAGATTTCATTGTTTTATTGTTAATTCATGCTCCTAGATGACAACTGCTTATTCACCAAACCCTCCGCATCCTATTTTCTTCCCAGTTCTTAAATGACACTTGTTAATGTGCTTGAAGCTGTTTTAAGTGTTGTTTCATGTCTATTTATTCATTTAATTTTCATACCACCTTTTGAGGTAGGACTATAATTACCCCCATTTTATATCTAAGAAAACTCAAAACAGAAATGTCTGAAGTCCCTGGTACTGGAACACACAGCTAGAAAGTTTTTGAACTGTGATTCCTGTCTAGGGTGCCTGGAGGACAATGTAAACTTAACCTACATGCTGCACTGCTGTGATAAAGAAGAGCTACTTAGATCGATTTCTATCTGGTTTGCAGAGTGTCATGTATGAGTGTAGAGCTGTCCTAGTTTTCCTACACATACCATATCGTCTGAGGTAGATTATCTTAGACTTCTGATAGTTTTAAAAATAAAAATTGCGGTAAAATGGAATCATGGAATTTAAGTTTAAAGTCTTTAAGTCCTACAATATGATTTTGTTAGATGTGTTAGTAAGCAAATGCAACATAAATTAAAAGAAGCATTGGCTTCCTACTCACACCAAAGACACTGTCTCCAATAAATAAATAGTGAAACTGAACATTCCTACTATTGTATCCCAATATGAACTTCAACTCATTTTAAAATATTATTCAGTGTTATTGCATTTCAGGGCCGTTGTAAAACAATAGGTATGACAAAGCATATAAACATCATAGTGAAACACAGCAAGACTTTCAGCCTTTTCTACATGTTACTTGACAAGATTATGGAAAAAGTATTTCTCAGAGTTTTCTGAATCCATTTGTTGCTCTGAGCAGAAATCTCTCTTTCGAGTCTGTGTGTTAGTTCTAAGAAGGGTGAACCTCAACAAGATACTGGCCAATGGTAAGCAAGTCAGACAATCTAGAATTCCTTTTTTACTCGAGTTCATTTACAAAGGCCATGTCAAGTACTTAGTGGAAAACAATGATAGGTATATTACCACTGGAAAGAAGTACCATTACATTTCATGCAAATGTGTTTTCAGATGGCTAGTTGACATGCTTTTAAAAACCGGGAAAGTCACAAAGGCGTGTTATCAATATGAATGTTTGTTTTGTTGCCCAAATTTGAGTGGGAACTCCCGTGAGGAGCATCTTCCCACTTGTCACATGGTGGTTTGTGGAAATTGATTAAGATGACTGTTAGCTAATTTTCCAAGTGAATTCCCTCTTCTTTCTCTACGTATGACATAATTTTAATGTAATATACATGTTGAGGCATAGTAGGGGGTAGTTTGAAAGAATAAATTTTTGCCCATAGAGAAGTAAAATATTGTACATATGTGGATATGGAAAATAGAGATTTGAGTTTTTATTATTTAATACCCTAAGCCACAGCTCAACACTTCTTACAAAGAAAAACAAACTGTCATCTCTACCAGGTTTCCCAGATAATCCCATTCTGAAGAGCAGACTTGGAAACCTCTAATGCTTAGAACAGCATATTGTTATTTTCTTGACTATTTCTCAAAAAGTATGCAAATTCTAACTTTTGGGTTGTGTTACTCCCTCAGTTACACAAAACATATAACTGATCTTTGGTAAAAACCAGAAACATTCACGGTATTTCTTTAGTCCTTAGCCACCTAGCATGTGTGAACTGTAAAAATAAAGTTCTCTATTTTTGTGAGTGTTATGTGAAAATACTTTACTGATGATGTTATATGCCACCCAAAATTATACCAAGTTGGGTTTTGAGAGAGTTATAATTACTAGTAATACTACAATTACTACTACTATTAATGATAATAGGAAAAGTCATAACTACCATAGTATTTTTGCAAGTATAGAATATAGTATTCTGGCCAAAGTTTTATTTAGGGTATAAATTTATATACTCAGTGCTTAGCATTAAGGCTTCCCAGATTTAAGAGCACGGAACTGTTTAAACTTCTTTGTTGATACAAGTAAAAAAAGCACAGTATTTTTTCTTTGATATGTATATTATATGTATAATATCTATAAATGAACAAAACTTATAAGGTTATAGAAATAAGCTCAGAAACAAAAGTCAATTATAATCAAAGATGGCCAGTGCTTCTTGGGCATCCTGCTACATTCCCTCCCATGCTCATGACAGACATTATTTGTTGACTGTAGCCAGAGGCAGCCTCAGATCTCTCTCCAAACAGTGCTCTAGGAAGCCACAGTCAGCTAGCAATGGCAAAGGGACCAAACCAGTTCATTATGAATGGATCAATATAGATAGAACATGACATCTTGTCATCTAGACATCTCTCATTGTATCTGCATCTATAACCAAAAAGGTTCTACTCTGTACAAATTAAGTTGAAGGAAATGAACCCTTAGCTTGTAAGAAAGAAAATGGAGGAACAAGATCACCTCAGAGCTGTTCATCTGAATGTTTCTATATCCTTTCGGACCTATGGAAGCAGAGAGAACATGTCCCTATATGAAGCAATTAGTTTTGGAAAAGGAAGTTAGCAAGGATTCCACCATCAGGAATTCCCTCCCACAGGAAATGTGGCCTTGGAGGCTGATGGATGACCTGCTCAAAGGAAGTTGGCTGCAGTGTTTCCATGTCAGGGAAGCAAACCCTGACCTAGAGGGTGCTCTTCTGTGGAAGACTCAGGCTGGCTAAGAATAGAAATGGGCTGTGTGACAGTGAAGCTGAAAATGATTTCCTCTTGTCTTTATTTTTTCAGTTTTAAAAATACTTTTTTGTGTGTAATTTATATATTTATGTACTTCACTGGTGGTCTTTTGGCAAGCAATGAAAATGGCTATTAAATTTGAGAATTCTTTTTTCGTATGTATGTGAGAGGAGTAGGAAAACCTACTAGAAAAGGAATATAGTACTTGACCTATACAAAAAAAAAAAAAAAATCCAAACGAAACAAGCATCTGTATTAGTCTGTTCTCACAATGGTATAAAAAAATGCCTGAGACTGGGTAATTTATAAAGAAGAGGGGTTTAATTGGCTCACGGTTCTGCAGTCTGTACAGGAAACATGGCTAGAGCGGCTTCAGGAAACTTACAATCATGGTGAAAGGTGAAGAGGAAGGAGGCACGTCTTATGTGGCCAGAGCAGGAGGGAGAGAGTGAAAGGGGAGATGCTCCATACTTTTAAACAACCAGATCTCATGAGAACTCACTAGTATGATAACAGCCAGGAGGGAAACTGCCCCCATGATCCAATCACCTCCCACCAAGCCCCTCCTCTTACATTGGAGATTACAGTTTGACATGAGATTTGGGTGGGGACACAAATCCAAACCATATCACAAACCCTATGTCAAAATAGAAAGACTGTAAGTTTCACAAACAAGAGTTACATGTTTTCCCGAGGGGTCCCAGTGGTACACTCAATGTTCTTAGCCTTATGTAAGCTCTCAAAGGATAGGTGTTTGTTGGTCCATCTTAAAACATTTCAGAATTGAAGTTCTACTAAAATCCCATCAATGTATTAGGGAAATATATAAGGTTTTCCTATCATGAAAATCAGGATAAAAAATGATTAGAATTTAAGAGGTCATGTTAACAGCATAATAAGGTGGTCAGATATAAAAGTCAATATGCACAAATTAGTACTTTTTTTTTTTTTTTTTTTTTTTTGAGACAGAGACTTGCTCTGTCACCCAGGCTGGAGTGCAGTGGCACGATCCCAGCTCAGTGTAAGCTCCGCCTCCCGGGTTCACGCCATTCTCCTGCCTCAGCTTCCCGAGTAGCTGGGACTACAGGCACCGACCACTACGTCTGGCTAATTTTTTGTATTTTTAGTAGAGATGGGTTTTACTGTGTTAGCCAGGATGGTCTTGATCTCCTGACCTCGTGATCCGCCCCCTCAGACTCCCAAAGTGCTGGGATTACAGGCATGAGCCACTGCACCTGGCCAAATTAGTACCTTTGAAACATTAGCAATAATGACTTAAGAGAACATAATGATAAAAGAAATCTCATTCACAATAGCAACATAACACATTTTATACTTGGGAAGAAATAGAAAATGTGCAGGACTTTTATAAAAGGGTATTTAAAAACCTATATAAATGAAGTTCTATTTCATATTTTTCAGTGGGAAGAGTCCACATTGTAAAGATGTTGACAGGCTGGTTCTCACATATGAAAAGAATACCAATGATTAGCAAATTAACTTTTAATAAAAAATAACAATGGGATATGACCTACTAATAATGAGAATATAGTATAAAAGCAGTGTATTTAGGCATAGGGATGAACAAACACATTAAGAGAAAAAAATAGAACACAAACCCAGACATGTACAAGAATATTGTTCATAGCAAAGGTAGCATCTCAGCTCCATAAAATTATTAAAGACTTCTCAATAACTTGCATTGTGACAATTGGCTAACCTAGGAAAAAATTACTCAGTTCATAACATACGCAAAAATATTCAGAGAGATTAAAGAAAATAACTGTTAAATTATAAATGTATTTGAAGAAAATGTTTTTTAAATTTATAATTCTGGGGGTAGAGAAAGCTTTCCTAAGCAATACACGAAACTCATAAATCATATAAGAAAGTATAACTTTGAGCCCCATACAAATGAAAAAATAAAGTTCTGTTTGATAATCATAAAAATGAAGTTAATAAGCTACAGACTAGGAGAAATATTTATAACATATATAAAATATAATCTATAGAGTGCTTGTGTATGAAGAAAAATACAAATAACTGAGTAGAAGGTATAAAGAGGATACAAAGATTCATCTACAGAGGAAATTCCAAAGCATAGATAAAATAGATGATATTTACCAGAACGTAAAGTAAGCCTACTCTTTGATCTTGTGATACACTCTAGGAATCTGTTCTGCAGAAATACTCATAGGCACTAAGACATATTTACAAGCGTATTTGCTATTTATAATAGGTATTATAATAGCAAATAAGTAGAAACAAACTATATCATTAACAAAATTTGATGTAACCATATTACAGAACATTCCATTATTATAAAGAAAGAACTAGATCTTTACATGTTAAATTTAAAAGTTTTTTGAGGCCGAAATATATTTTATTTTATTATGATTTTTTGAGATGGAGTCTTGCTGTGTCACCCAGGCTGTGTGTAGCACAGTGGTGCAATCTCGGCTCACTGCAAACTCCACCTCCTGGGTTCAAGTGATTCTCCTGGTTCAGCCTCCCAAGTAGCTGGAATTACAGGTGCCTGCCACCACACCTGGATAATTTTTGTATTTTTACTAGAGATGGGGTTTTGCCATGTTGGCCAGGCTGGTCTCAAACTCCTGACCTCAGGTGATCCACCCGTCTTGGCCTCCCAAAGTGCTGGGATTTACAGGCGTGAGCCACTGTGCAGAGCCTTAAGACCCAAATAAAAACAGGTTGTCACAGCATAGCAGAATCATATGTAATACATTACATATGTGTCTCACATATGTATAAATACACTGTATTCATTTATTTTTTACCTTATTGCTTTTGGGTATTTTTTCTTAAGCACCTTTTCCTTTCAATAAAAGTTGTGTAGATTTAGGCAGGGCGCGGTGGCCTACGCCTGTAATCCCAGCATTTTGGGAGGACGAGGCGGGCGAATCACGAGGTCAGGAGATCGAGACTATTCTGGCTAACACGGTGAAGCCCCGTCTCTACTAAAAATATAAAACAACAACAACAAAATTATCTGGGCGTGGTGGTGGGCGCCTGTAGTCCCAGTTACTCCGGAGGCTGAGGCAGGAGAATGGCGTGAACCCCAGAGGTGGAACTTGCAGTGAGCAGAGATTATGCCACTGCACTCCAGCCTGGGTGACAAAGCAAGACTCTGTCTCAAAAAAAAAAAAATGTAGATTTAATGTGTACATTAATGTGTACAGTATGCTCTTTTGATATAACTATCCATAGTGAAATAATTACAGAAAAGCAAATTAACATATTCTTCCCCTTACATAGTTGCTACTTTTTGTAACGATGTGTGTATGGCAAAAGCACCTGAAATTTACTTTCTTTAGTTATGCAGGATGAATTAGTCTAGCGATCTAATGGATTGACTCTTTTACTGTGTGAGAGCATAGTCATGTGGTTCTTATTGTTTAACTAAAATAATTTTTTGTTGTTAAATCAAAGAGGAATATTCAGGAAAGGTCAGGTCTGGTGGCTCAAGCTCTTCCTCACATGATAGAGAACTGCTTTGAGGAGACTGTGGGAATCACATGTCTGTTGCTAACTTGAGTTCAGTCCTCTCTGTACTTATGTATTCTCTTGACCTCAGGCTGTGCTGTCAATTTTTTCTCTTCTGAGGGTTTTTTTGAAATGAACATAAAAGGAAATCCTTTAAGACTATTCAGATCCTTGCTGTGCAAAAATTGCGTTGTTGAAGGAGGTCTTAGACATGATCTAACGCAATTCCCAAACTTTATGTGGAATTCTGATTTCTGAGATGGCCAGGACACTTTATTTTTATTTTATTTTCAAGACAGGGTCTCGCTGTGTTGCCCAGGCTGGAATGTGTGGAGTGATCACAGCTCACTGAAGCCTGGACGTCCCGGGCTCAAGCGATCCTTCCACTTCAGCTTCCCGAGAAGCTGGGACAACAGGCATGTGCCAGCATGCCTGGCTAATTTTTTGTAGAAATAGTGTTTTGTCATGTTACCCAGTCTGGTCTCAAACTCCTGGGCACAAGCAATCTCCCTGCCTCAGCCTCCCAAAGTTCTGGGATTACAAGCATGAGCCATTGTGCCTGATCAACCAGGACAGCTTAATGGGAATTTCGTATTTCTCGTGCTTGAGTCATATCCCCTTACCCAGAAACTGGGAAAACATCCCCACTGAAAACCCAAATAGGTGGTACTGCTTTCCCAATTTTTACATCAACAAAACAAGGTAATTTCATTCAAAGGAATTAGAGTTAATATTATGTATTTTTCAGCAAATTGATTATGTGATGCCATTTGATGACCTACAAAAAAATGTGTCCCAGTGTTTCTTCAGTGTTCTATATTAGGGCCCTTTTACACACAAACTCTGCGGTATTCCTTTCCACCAGCTCTGCCCAGCACTAGCCTGGTTACTTCATTTCCATTTGTCAAATCACTATTCGGGGGTAGTTGGTCATGTCAGTGTGTTTAAGCCATGTCACATTATTTTGTTAGGTCCTATGTGTCCCAAGAGTCCTGAAGAAACTCGCTGGTCTCTTTAGATCCTAGCAAGGAAAGACTAGAAATGCCTCCTTCTAATTTGGTGATTGTATTTCTTATAGAACAGACTGCTTTGGCAATAAGGTGCCAAATACTGCTACTCAGAGCTTATCTGATTTGCATGCAGCTAAACTACCTCTGTGTACTCAGCTGCATGTCCCTATAGAAAAACCACCTTACTACCTTTAGAACTTCACTGTCCATTGTCCTATTCTGGAATAGACAGTAGCTCTGACTATAAGTTAAAATGGGCTACATTAAACACTGGCGGGCTCTTGCATTTCTCTCATTTGGTCCTTCACTGACAAATTCACATAGTGCAAAGGTCATGGGCAAGCTATAACTGTTCTCTGGAGCGCCAAGCTGGCTGCCCCTAGGGAACTTATGTTCCACTCTCCTAACTGGTCTGATTAAAGCACAGACCACTTGAGAGACAAGGAGGTTGGAAGAGTATCGATGCTCAGGTCTCCAATCACCCACATATTTGTATGAGAGCCTTGGACTCCTGGACCCAAAGCCACTGTAATTGCTTTATAACTTAAAAATCATGGTTTTCAGTTTTAAACATTCACGTAGAAATGGAAGTCACTGTGCTGGAAACGCGTCTTTCCTTTCTGAGTTCTGTAATGTTATGTTATCTTCATATGTTTACAACAGAAGGAAATGGTCCTCCTGGCTGCCAGTGAGTGAGGTAGCAGAGTAGAGCTGCTTTCTAAAATCAGAGCTAATATTCAGCACCAGCTTCTATGGTCTTGTGTTTTGATGTGCTGACTATTGGGCCTACAGAAATACACCTTCTGTTTATGCTTCCAAGTGTTCCTTTTATCTCTAGATAAAAGTGTACAGGGGAAGTTGCCAAAATTAGTCCACCTTTTGGGCCCAGGCCATAGTTAAACTTAGATCAGTTTACAGATCAAAGAGTTCCATTCTGATCCAAATAGCTGCAGGCCAGCAGCATGGCTGGTGGCAGTATGAAGTGGCTGAACACCTTCTGATTTGGAATATCTGAGCAATACTTTCTGGGCTGCAAGACACAAAAAGAGGCAGGATGCATGTCTGCTCTTGAAACGACTGTCTACCTTCCAGGATTTGACAGAGGAGCACTTGTTTAGACTTTGGTGTATAATCCAGTGGGAAGCTCCCAGATAGTCCTAAAGGCTGCTGCAGGGGGTCTCTATGAAGGCAGGTACTCTCCTCTCCTCAACACACAGAGTTAATTTTGTTCACAGTCCTTCCATGCTTCCTTTAGGTAAAGCCAGACTGTCGAGGTTTCTTCTTTGCCAGGTAGTAGCAACTCCTCACCCAACTCTCTTTTTCATTTTGCATTTCGGTTCTGATTTTTAGAGTCTTAGACTGCTGTCCCTGGGGAGAGTAGGAGCGGACAGAAGATTTTGGGGCTCTGTGAATCAATAGGGTCACCAAATTATTTACTATCCAAACCAGCACACTTTTGTCAGTGAAAGAGGCACTGTTGGTAATTAAATCTGGACTAGAGTCAACTGAGACTCTCCTGGCAAATTGCGATGTATGGCCATCCTCTGCGTAGAGAATTGGGTGACTTCTGGCTCTAGAGACGCAAATCGAATGCTTCTTTTCCTGTGCATGATTGGGCATTTTTAGTCACTCCTCTAAATTATTATAGACTATTATTTTCTGCTCTTGATAGCAAATATAGCAATAAGAAAAAAAATTGGATAATAAATTTTCTTATGACTCAAAACACAGCCCCCTTGTTAAATAATATTGCTTCAGAATAGATTTTCTTGCAAAGAAAATGTTCTGTACAAATTCTTTAAAGAAGTCTTTCAAGTGGATTTTTTAAAAATGATGCCACCACCCACTACTTACAAAGAAAGTCTTGAAAGGGAGCGGCAAGGCCTCAGGCCATTTCTAGCAAAGAGATGTACAATCAGTACCAGCAACACAAAAATGCTCCTGTAACTGCACCCAAACTATTTTTTGTGCCTAACAAATTTTTGTCTTCAAGCTGCAGTTGTATGGCTGTGTTTCCTTTCTGTTTGTTTTACCACTTCCCTTCGAAATATTTTGCATCATCCTGGAGATTTTCCCAAGTTGTGGTCTGCTCGCTGGGGGTCCGAGCTCCTCTGATTTGCTGCTTGAGGCTGTGTTGCCATGGCAGGGGTTGTTTACCATAGATGAACACTTGACAGGATGGGCACCTCCCACAGCCATTCCAACCTCCTTTCCTCCTCTTCTCCACTCGCTTAGATATTCTGAGACAGCAGCCCAGATATGGCTTTCTCTAATCGTAAACTACATTCCCGGAGCGTGAACTTGACTTTGCTATGCTTTCGAGATAGGGAAATGTTTGGCTCTGTTTATTCCTCTTAAACTGGGCAGTGTCCTCTTGACTTTTATGACTAATCCACTTGTCATGGCTGGAATCTCCTAACAATTCTTTCCCTCAGGTAAATCACATCACTCAGGCTTGTGAAGCAAAAATGCCACTGAGGCCAAAGGGTGACCTTTTGGTGGTCGCAGCCCATTCACCTGACAGGTTTCTGTTGCCCAGGAGGATTTTTTTTTTCTCCAATTAAAGGAAAGCTTAGTCAGAACCTGACAAGTCTTACTCCCTCACATTCCTGCAGAGGAACCAGCCTGGGGAGAGATAAGAGCCGTGGGTTGACACCCTGATTATGCTTACCTTTTTATTTGTTAAATGTGGAAATTGACTTCATCCAATTAATAAGAGCAGGAAACAGTTTTTGTTTTGTCTTTGTAGGAAAACATGAAGTAACGGTTTTATCTCAATTTGTCAGGCATTGCCCAAGAGACTACAGTCATGTGGGCCGGTGGCCAAAAAATTGCTCTAAGGCCCAAGTATTAACACCCAGATATAAAAAGAATGCTAATTGGTTTTCCAGCTGAAAAATAATAAGGGATTTGCTGCCAAAAATGCTGTATGGCCTGGAAACCCCAAGTTTATACAATAGGGCCTGATTGCAATCTGGGGGCTCCATTTGTCCTCCTATGAAGAGCTAAACAAAGGGAGGTGTTTCGCTCCTCTGCCTTTGTAGAAAGCTCCGCTCCAGATCTCAGCCTGGTGGAACACCAGGCTTCCCACAGTCTTCCTGCCAAATCCCCAAGTTTTTTCCTGGCTGCCATTCAGGAAAGTACAGCTTCGTCTGTAGGATGGAAAGTTAAAAAGGCCTTGCTTGGATACGCTGAAATATATACAAACACTGCCTGACGTATGGAGTAGGCTGCTGCCGCTGGCATCCTAGCAGAAAGAATGTGAAACTTTTAAAAGTCATTTTGGGTAAGTGATTGAGATGTTAGCTGGAAGAAGAGACTTTTTTTGTTGTTGTTTATTTTTGAAAAAAGAAAATTCAGCATTCCCCTTGATCTTCAACAGTTATCCACCTTAGTTTTCTCATTGGTAAAATGTCAGCTAACCTCCAAGATCCCTTTCAGTTCAGGGGCTTGTCTCTAACTTGAGGACCGGGTGTAGCATATGTAGAAAATACTGGCTGTCTACTGAATATCTTTGAAAAGGTCCCTGGAAGTGAGTTGGGATGAAAGTCAAAGTCTGGAGCACTGGCATGGTAAATCCCAGGCTGGTACTCTGATGCATATTGGCAGGGTGCCATCCTTCCTGTGACTTCACACTACAACTCCAGGTCTTATATCACTTATGGGAATGCACCTGAATTAAAATGATTGCATAATACTTACAACTCTGTTCTCTTTATTTCCAGTTGATGGTAAATATCATGGCAAAATTCATAGCATTTAATTAATCTTACCCATAATGTTTTTAAGTTGTAGTTAATACTAAAATACACTATCTTTTCACCAATCATGGTCATAGACTATTATCCTAGTCATGTATGTAATGATGCAACTAAGTTAAAGAGTTTTTTTTTTTTTAAAGAATTACTTTGAAAAATGAAGTAAGACGTATTCTCAACAACCAACTTCTGCCAAAATATGCAAAGAATAAAACAGGCCATAAGAATCCATTGATGTGTACAAAATTATTTTTTGACAGAAACAGGCAAGTAACTATGTTTGTTGCTATCAATGCTTTTCTCTTGTTTATTACTTTCCGTTATTATTAATGTGTTTGCCCTTAAAGTAGTGACGCAACATGGAATGTACGTAAGAGTTTAGGGATGGGGAGCAGTGGCTCACACCCGTAATTCTAGCACTTTGGGATGCCAAGGTGGGCAGATCACCTGAGGTCAGGAGTTCGAGACCAGCCTGGAAAACGTGGTGAAACACTGTTTCTACTGAAAATACAAAAATTAGCTAGGCATGGTGTTGGGTGCCTGTAATCCCAGCTACTCAGGAGGCTGAGGCAGGAGAATTGCTTGAACCCGGGAGGCAGAGGCTGCAGTGAGCCGAGATCGCACCACTGCACTCCAATCTGGGCGACAAGAGCACACCTCTGTCTCAAAATAAAAATAAAAAATATAAAAGAGTTTAGGAAGCATTTCTTAAAACCTGCTGGGCCTCAAGACTTTTTACCTTTAGGAGACACTAAGAAGTAGAAGGAGCATGGAGCTAGTGTTGCTGACCTTTCATTAGGTTCACTCCACCAGGTTAAAATTAATTTTCTGGCGTCCCACATCCTTCCGTGTGGACTCCAGTCTCCTTGGGCACACTCCTGCCTCTGTGATTTTCTACTTAATCTTTCCTTCACCTGGAGTGAGGGAGCTCTCTTCTCTCCATCTCTCCATCTTTTGGGATTCAGTTCGATCCCCACATGATTTGTGAAGCCTCCTCAGACCACTCCAGTGCCCTTTGTTTCCCACTTCTCTGAACTCTCATTGCTCTTATCATTTTCAGAAACAAGGTAAACACATGGAAGATTCAAGTGAGAATTGAACTGGAACCCAGAAGGTAAAGATGATACCCTTTTTTCTTGCAAAGGGCAGAGACCCACTCAATTGTCTCAAACTAAGGAGAAGTTATTGTAAACCTACAAAGTCCAAGAAACGGGCCTTTCATAATGTAAACTGGAAACCTCTTGGAAGCCTAGGCAGCTCTCTCTGACTCTCAGGATCACACAGTACCCCTCCGACTCTTTCTTAGGCATGTCTACTTTCATTTTCTTCCCTTTTCTCTCTTCCAGATTTTTAATTTCTTCCAATTTCTTTGTCATTTCTGGTTTTATGCTTCAGCTCAACTTCCCCCAAATATCTGAATTAGACTTAGGATCTTTGTTCCAAATTTAAAGGGATTGGATCATCTTGTGCTGCGTATCCAGCCTTCTGTTCAATCAGTGTTGTTGGCAGGGCAGGGCAGTGTGGTACAAACAGCTGCCTAAACCACTCCTACTGCAGCCTGTAGATGGAGGAGTAGACAGCTACTCCAGAAGATATCCATAGCCTACAGAGTTGTATTATTCACTTTAGGCAAATTTCTTAAGGGCAAGGAATAGATTTCTGTTTGCTTACTCCTATTACTGTGTTTGGCACAGGCCTGTTCAGCTGTCCCAGTGATTCTCAACCCTGGTTGCACATTAGAATCAATTTTAGGTGCATTTCGGTGTCTACTCCTCTCCTTGTCACCACCACAAGGAGTGCTGATTTCATTGTTTTGGGGGTATGGCCCAGACATCAAACATCAAGAGCTGGGTTTTCCAGATAGCAGCCTTGTTCCTACTGAGGACAGGGCTACAGAAAGCGTTACTGCTGTGGGTGGAGAAGTGACTACCTTTGTAGCGGGAAACATGGTGGAAATTGAAGAGCTGTTAAAGAGGTTAAAATTCTTGCTTGGCCTTTGTAGTAGGGTAACTATATATTACATTCATGCTGTTTTAGATAGACTGGATACCAGTAATATTGGTAACTTTAGAAAGAGATAATAAAATTTTTAACTTTTGCATTTTTTGCTTTTTTCGATACCCATAACTTGTTCAAATGTGATAGTCTGAATATTTCCCAAAGGCTTTTCCTTTATCACATAATCAATGAATACATCTTCAAAATGAAGAGCTGTTCCTATATTCTTTGAAAATGTTGTTTCATAGGACTAGGAATATTTAAGACTTAGCAACAAAGATGACAACGCAGAGTGCTAACTGGATGATAATTGTTTTAGTTTTTCCAGTGGTAACTATAAAATCAGCATTTGATAAATTTGAACTGTGTTGTTTGCCTCCAGAATTGCAAGGAGTCGATTTACTGCAGGCACTACATGGAGACACTCCTTCAGTGTATCCTTCACAAGGTCCTGGTGGTTGCCAAGGTTTGCCTTAGGTGTTAAAACCAACAGATGTGATTCACCAGTTGGAGAATTTCTTAAAGTGATTTCTGGAGTTTTTGAATATGGTCACTGAAACCAAGGAGTTTCTATTGAGTTGGCTCAATATTTGATTCTTGAAAGAAAAGCACTACCTTTTCTGACAAGTGCTTCTGCAGCCACCTTGGGACATTTGTTAACAACCTCTGCAAGTCAGTCCATCCCTTATGATCACTTTGGTCATGATTTTGGTACAGAATGTGAATCACGGACTTTTACATTCCCTATCCGAGTTTCTCTCTCTGAGGAGGACCTAGTTTGCCAAATTACCTGCGATTACTCCTATTGAAGGCCTGGTAGTAGTAACTTCTTTGACAAAGGGCCTTGAGAGAGAATACCATGGAAGATATCATCATAGATTTTCGATACAGCATACCCAGACTCAGTTTCCTTCTGGTGTTACAGCACAGACCAGTTGCAATACTAGTACCTCGTTATCACAGAGCATCTTGTCCTGGACTATTTGACTATGAGGATCTCTTAAATTTACCACCATGTGTCCAACCAACACTGAATGGTCAACAATATAAATTGTAATGCTAATTCTTAAGGATCCTTTGGGGATGGTGTCAATGGCTTATCCTTTCTCTAGCATAATATTGGCTTTATTTGGGCAGAAGAAGTAGAGATACCACCACTGCAGGCTGACCAGGGGTTAGTGTATCTGCACTGACTGGAAGGTGCTCTGGAGTATGCAATCCTGTGCAGGAGATCCTGGTGACCATCTTGGCAAGAAAGCTGTGCTTGTTGGATGGGCACAACAGTTAAACAAGAGGATGGCTCCTTACTTGCTATGACCTCTGCAATCTTGCCCCATTTGGCAAAATTGATTATAGGAATTTTGCATATGTCAGATTTGATCCAAAATGAAATGACTAAAAGAAGATTCATTGATGATTTCATCGTGAAATCTGCTATAACATTATTCTGCTGCACATTATCAAAGAAGTGCCTTGTGTAGTAAAGTACAGAGATGGCACAACTTAGCACCATGTACATTTTGCTAGTTCTGTGTTGAAAATCTAAATCTGAAAAATTTGACCATTATTTATGAGAAGTCTATTTCTGTTATCCCACAAGACTGTCAGGTGTGTTCATGAAGCAGCAACACAATAGCTGAATGAAAAATCTATTGTGGGATCTCCAAACGTTCAGAAGCATAGCAGGCTTTTTCTTTTACAGACTTTTGATTTTGTTGCCATGAGGCAACACGTAATCTCATCATCATGTAAATCCTAGGGAGCAAACTTCCTGGCAGAAATCTTTCAGTGTGCCCCAAAACAGCACTTTAAATGTAGGGTCTACTTGGGTATTGGAGTGGAGGTTGCTTTCTAGAATTTCTTATTGTTATCCAGTTTAATTTTGAAGAGGAGCTCCTCATCATTTCCTCTCTCCCACACTCCATTCCCCTCCCTCTTTTGTTCTCTTCTTCAACAAATGTTGAGTTATCTCAAAACTGTATGATGAGCTTCTAGTGAAGATACAAGTATTAAATATGATCCTTACCCTCACAAAACTTTCTTCTTGTGGGGAGAGAGTATAGAAGAAACATATTGCAACCATGCTGGATGGCAGGAATTATATTTGGAGTGTTGTGGAAAACACAACTGGTCACCTAATCAATCCTGGATGGAGTGGGACAGTTGAATGAGAAGGTGTAGTGTTAGGGGTGGTATCTGGAAGAGATGATCCCAGGTGTTGTTGGGAAGGTGGAAGAGAGCCTGTTTAAAGATGTGGGGGTGGAAAATGGAGGTAGACAAATGCATAAAGTCAAAGGATTAGGCGGCATCAAGGGAGTGGCAAATAGTTCTGTGTTACTGAAAAGTAAATTAGATGGGTTGGGGAGGTTGGAGTACAAGAAGTGACTAGTGAGGTAGGCAGACTAAGTCAGGAATAATGTTGTATTTGTTTATGTTAAAGATTTTGGAATTTTGCTGAAGAAGTATGAAGACATTAAAGAATTGTAATGATCAAATTTTCCTGTTACCCAGATCATTCTAGTGATGTGTAGAGTGTATAGGCTGGATGGCAAGTCTGGAGGTATAAAACCTATTAGAAGGCTATGGCAGTCGTCCAAGGGAGTAATGATGAGGGTCTGATCTAAGGCAATGACAGTGTGATGGAGATGAGAGGATGGGCTAGAGAGAATTTGAAAGGATATAATTGACAGGACTTGTGCTCAAATAGATTTGGTGAAAAAGAAAGTACAAACAGGCCTTTGTTGATGAGGTCTTTATTGCTGTGAAGACCATCTATTCCAACCATGTCTAAAGTCCCTGGAGATCCAACCAGAGGAATTCGAGCTGAACAACGGCAAAGACTCGTAACTCCACAGAACACATATCAAACACTCTGTGCTGTGTCACATGCTTGCGAAGGTCCATATTTTAGATTCTCCAAATTTTTTAACTTTTCTCAAGGAATATCCTCTCTAAACAACTATTGGAGATACAACAATTAATTTTTCTAGCATAGAGCCCCAGGATTAGCCTCCATATACTTTTCCTTCTACAGTTAATTTGTTCTTTTTCCAACTCTATCATAAGCTTTAAATCCATGTCTTTTTAATAATTATTTCTATAACAAACACTCTTATCTAAAAAGTCATGGCAGCCATTATAATTTGACCTACTCATAAAATTGTTTCTTTTCAGCTGTTTTTGCTCTTCAATCAGTTAAAACTAATATTAATATATTAGGTTAGTTTCTACATTGTTGCATTACTGCTAGTGATTGTTTTTACATTCTGCAAGCACAGATGTCCACATGTAGTGGAGAAGGCTGCCCCTGAACTGTAGCTATTCTTTCGTGGAGTCTTGAAGGGTTTCCATACTCAGAGTGGGCAGTTAGGGGGAGCAAGCAGGGAAGCCAGACAGGAAAATTGTGATTGGCCAAAGGAATGTCTGTGGAGCAGTAAAGTCAGTTGCAAGTCTTACCTTTTGTACATTGAATGGTGACAGTGACTTTTTACTCTTTTACAGTGACTTTTTGCTCATTTACTGAGAAGTCAGATTTCGTACAACTTCAGTGTACACCTGAACATGGGTGTAAGACAAGAAAGAGTGCCACACACCAGAGTGGCTAGTGAGAAGCTCAGAGGCTGGGTCTAGGCCCTTATTTTAAAATTCACTGCCTTGAATCGAATGTATCTTACACATAACTCTTAGCCAGCTCAGTTATCTATTTTTCAACCCCAACAAAAGATTAGAAGTGAATTAGAGGTAGGCTTTCTGGCAGCAACAGACAGATTTGAGAACTGACAACTTAATAGCAAGGGAAAAACATTAAAATGGAAAGAAAGCATGGAATTGTGCTCTGCATTATAGCATAATGGAAGACAAGATAGGTCAAGTTATGCACCACTGTTATCAAGGAAGATTAAATTATAACTTGTGTGTGTGTGTGTGTGTGTGTTTAAACACAGTTATCTGTGTTCCCCCAATCCCCAGGAAGATTGCCACCAAAATTTGTCAAATAGAGCTGAGGAATTTAAAGGTTTTCATTACTTGGAAAACTAGTAACTTAAGAAATGCTTTCTTCTCTTATAGTTTCTGACACTGTCTTGCAGATAAGTCACACACACAGACAGACACACAGACACACACACAGACACACACACACACCTGAGTGTCTCTGTTGTATAAGTACTCTTAGAACTGCTCCTCCCACCCTCTAGTTACCACCTGACTCCCTCTCTCATTTGCTATCCTCATCCTTTTTTCTCCTTTCCTTTCTGTACACATCAGCACTCTGCCTTTCCTTAACTGTTGTAGTTGAGAACCGAATCATTTTCCAAATAGCCAAAAATGGTAAAGAAAATAATATTGTTCTTCCCATTTAACCCTTTTCCCATTTAGAAAAAATGTGCAGCTCTCTGCCAGCACTCATTTAATTTTACCTAAACACGCTCTTTGAGGCTGAAGGAAATCTGACTGATTTTCAATGTAAAAATAAAATATAAAAACTGTCCTTGGGATTATTTCAAAACAGAACTAACATCAGAATTGTCTGGATCATCAAAATTGTCTATTTCAGAAAAATCAGATTCATCAAATGAATCTTCGGCCAACGACTGTTCGAGAGCAATGTTAACATCGTGCACAAGAATGCTATGTTGTCTAGGAGTTGACATTTTCGGCAATCAAGAATTACTATATTTTGTAAATGAGAATACCGCTACAGAATACTATAAACAGAATGATGCCTTTTGTTTCCAAAGTCGATATACGAGAGTGATGTGAAAGTAATAATAAAAGCAAGATATTTTGTGGCAAAGTTATCTCTAGGTAAATGCTATATTTGCAAGTGCTGCCAGCAAGTATCCTTAGGGCAAAAAGATGAGTTTTCAATGCTTTTCAGTATTTAATTGGCATGCAGTGAAGACAGTCAGCCCTCTGTATCCAAAGATCTTTGACCTGTAGATTCAACCAGTTGTGGATCAAAAATATTTGGAAAAAAGAATTTCTGGAAAGTTCCAAAAAGCAAAGGAGAAATTCTTCCAAATATTTACAACTTTTGCATAGAAGATTATATACTGAGAGAAAGTCAGGAGACCCAAATTTAAAATGTTATAATAATCAATAATAACTTGGTAAACTATATCAGAATGGATAAAGCTTCATTTAATATTCATCTATATTAAAAGACATCCCTCCCAAATTCTCATAAATCATATCAACCCACTTCTGTAGTCATTATTTCTACTACAACTATGATGGTTAAATTTTACGTTAAAAGTAATATATCAGTTTAGTCAGAATTCATAATTCTATAGAAACAAATGCTTTGGCTTAAAGTTTCAAATATATTCTTAAAAATGACTTCATTGTCATGCAAGGGATTTTTGTATGTGTAACTCTTGTGTTGGAGATGACTGAAGCCAAAGGGATCACGATTAATTTATATGAGTATCACACTTTTATTGGGTTGAGTTTCCACTTAAAAGACTGGTCTGGCTGGGTGTGGTGGCTCATACCTGTAATCCCAGCACTTTGGGAGGCCGAGGTGGGTGGATCACAAGGTCAGGAGATCGAGACTATCCTGGCTAACACGGTGAAACCCCATCTCTACTAAAAAAAAAAAAAAAAAAAAAAATTAGCCAGATGTGGTGGCGGGCACTTGTAGTCCTGGCTACTAGGGAGGCTGAGGCAGGAGAATGGTGTGAACCTGGAAGGCGGAGCTTGCAGTGAGCCAAGATCACACCACTGCACTCCAGCCTGGGTGACAGAGCAAGACTCCGTCTAAAAAAAAAAAACAAAAAACTGGTCCACTGACCAAGGCTGACCTGGGTACATGCCCAATTATGTAGGCTGAGTGCCCAATTTGCCAGCAGCAGAGACTAACACTGAGCCCTCAATATGGCACCATTCCTCAGGGTGATCAGCAAGCTACCTGGTGGCAAGTTCATTACATTGAACTTCTTCCATCATGGAAAGGACAGACTTTTGTCCACACTGGAATAAACACTTACTCCAGATATAGATTTGCCTATCCTTCATGCAATGCTTCTGCCAAGACTACGCATCCGTGGACTCACAGAATGCTTCATCCACCATCATGGTATTCCACACAGTATTGCCTCTGACCAAGGCACTCACTGGATAGCTAGAGAAGTGCGGCAGTGGGCTCATGCTCATGGAATTCACTGGTCTTACCATGTTCCCCATCATCCTGAAGCAGTTGGATTGATAGAATGGCAGAATGGCCTTTTGAAGTTACAGTTACAATGCCAGCCAAGTGACAATACTTTGCAGGCTTGGGGCAAAGTTCTCTAGAAGGCTGTGTATGCTCTGAATCAACCTCCAATATATGGTACTGTTTTTCTCACAACCAGGATTCATGGGTCAAGGAATCAAGGGATAGAAGTGGAAGATCACCCCTAGTGATCCACTAGCAAAATTTTTGCTTCCTGTTCCTGCAACATTACATTCTGCTGGCCTAGAGGTCTTAGCTCCAGAGGGAGGAATGCTGCTACCAGGAGACACAACAACAACTCCATTAAACTGGAAGTTAAGATTGCCACCTGGACACTTTGGGCTCCTCCCACCTTTAAGTCAACAGGCTAAGAAGGAAGTTACAGTGTATTTTGGAAATCAGAGAATATTTTGGAAAATAATCGATGGTATTGGTGATTGAGGTGGGTATGGAGATAAGGAAAATGGAGGAATCAAAGGTAGCTCCAAAATTCCAAGCGAGAGAGGGAACTTAGAAGAATGAAAGTATTATTTAGCAAAATGGAGACATAAAACAAGGAAACCTTTATTATCTCTGTTTTATATATAAAGTAAGGAAGGTAAAGGAAATCTGATATTTCCAAGTATTCTCAATTAAAAATGGATTACACAAGAATAAACAGGGAAAAAAAAAGACTGGGAAAAATGTCTTCATTAGTAGGTTCAGGAAGCTGCCATCAGCTTCCACTTTTGGAGGTTGTACCCAATGTATGAAACTATTGGAAAGAAGCCATGTAAGAGAAAACTGTGGTTAGTCACTAGTTATTCTCGGGTGACGTGCTCAATGCCTTCTGAAAGCTGTATCCAGGTGGCTTTCTAACCCTAACCTAGGGTTTCTCAACCTCAGCACTATTGATATGTTGGGCTGAAAACCTCTATATGTATTGTCGGCAGACTGACTGCCTTGTGCATTCTATGATGTTTAGCGTTATAATATCCTTGGCCTCTACTCATAGATGTCAGCAGTAACTCTGAGTGTTAACAACCAGTAGTATCTCAAGACATTGCCAAATGTGCCTGGTGGTGAGCAGGGGTGGTGGTAAAGACGGAATGGATAAATTAACCCCACTTGAAAAATCAGTGCCCTAATTATAACTCCAATCCATTGAATTAACATGCTATCATTGTTCTTGAGACATAATATCCCAGAAAAGTTTCTGCTATCCACTGAGATAATAAAAATGGGCATTGTTCTCCAACCCATTCTCTGAGTCATTCTACCTGACTGTAACTCCATTATCTGTGGAATATCCTGTTTGCATTGGGCCCAAGGTATTAGTTAAGCATTTTATGTCCCCTCCCAGAATTCACACTTCTCTTGTCTAATTTTCTTGTCTCTTTGTTGGTCTTAAGCTTTGCCATAAGTCCGCACCTAGTTAGTGTGCACTTATGTATGTAGTGTGACCATGCAGCCCGATTTGTTCATATCGGTCCTGGAGTATGCCTGTTAGCTAGGCTAATAATTAATAATGGTACCCATTGTTAGCCTTAAATGTGTTCTGGTTTGGATAATAAATCATGGTCATCCTTTTATGCCACTCTGGAAATAAAAAGGATGTATTCAACTTTGATGAAAAAGATGGTGAAATTAAGATTCAATTGAAAATGAAATATATAAGAATATATATTTACCTCTTTCCTCCCCCATTTCCCCATTCCATGAACCTGAAGAACAAACCCCTTAGGAGTGAAGGGTGCTTAAGAGTAGACCAGAAGTTTGAATTTGTTCCCAGAAGGCTGAAGCAGCTGAATGCTTTTTAGTAGATGATCTGGAATGGTGCTGGCAACAGCCCATAACTTGCAGTAGAGAAGGTTGCCTCAGGACTGTTGCCCTTCTTTCTGACAGATCTTTGTAGAGTTTTTATATCTTTTTGGCAGCAGATCTGCTGGTCAGAATTGGGAAGAGGATAATTAATTGAAGAACTATCTATGTAACAGCTAATTGAATTAAGTCTTGCCAAATGTGTAATTAATGTTAGTTTTTAACTCACTTCAACCGGTACCTATCTAAAGCAGAAGATTTATCCCTACAGAAATCCAACGATCTTCTCAAGGAGTACTATAACTTCTAATATAGGCCTTGGCATTCCAGAACAAAAGTGCGAGATGAATGGGAAGCCAGTTTGTATCACTTTCTTCTCTATTCCTTCCTAAAGTGAAGACTGCCACATCCCATTGAGAGACAAAACTTCAGAAGAAACGCATGCCAGCTACATAATCCTTTACCAACTAATATGAATGGCTAAGCAAGGACCACTACTCATTAAAGGAAGTAAATAATGGAAATAGGATGATCAAAGTGAACAAGCAGAATAAATGGCTTGAAAGGAAACAGTATACATAAGGGAAATTTTAAAAAAAGGTTATCGGTGTCTTCAAAAAATTCTAACTAGATGATGCATCCTGAAGGTATATAAGCTTAGACTGCTGTAGAAAATGAGTACTTAGAGAACAAGCAAGAGTTCCTGGAAATAAAGAAATAGTTGCCCAAATTTAAAAAATTAAGTGAAAGGAAGATATAATAGAAGAAAAGAAATAATAGAAAGTAAAGACAATTAACTATCTCAGAATATACAGCAAAAAAGATTTAAAGGTTAAATATAAATAATCAATTCAGGACAGTGACCATCTATCCATTAGAAATTGAACAAGAGAATTCTGGGAAGATGGCAGAGTAGGAGGCACCAGAAATCTGTCTTTCCACCTAGACAACAATCAAATAGGCAAATTCTGTCTAACGTAACTCTTTTGGAACTATGGAGTCTATTAAAGGCTTGCAACTTTCAGGGAAGGCATGAACAGTGAATTGTGGTTAATTTAAGTCATTTTCAGCCCTTAACACAGTAGCAGCTACCAATCCCCCACATCTCCAACCCCATGACAGGCAACTATGCTTGTGTTCCTAGAGCAAACTGCACACAGCATGCAGGAGCCAGGGTTAGCAAAAAAGACTCTGCCCTCCAAATATTGGGGATATATGCTCTGATTGCTGCTGCTAATCACAGAGGTGCAAAGAGGCAGGCAGCCACCATTGCTGCACCTCCCTACATTATTGCAAACCCCTCCCCTTCAAGCTGAAATGACTTCTAGGGGATTTCATAACCTGGAGCTCTTTTTTCTACTCCATTTTTCTATTTTTCCCATTTTTGGAGTCAAACGTTAAAGACTGGGGCATTCAAAAACAATTGCATATATAGATATATAGGGACAATTAGAAAGTGACTGTTCATGCCCAGAACAGGGACAAAGGCAGTCTACAACAAGAATATATGTATATGTGTGTGTGTGTGTGTACAGGTGCATATATACATATATATATGTGTGTATATATACGTGTGTGTGTATATATATGTATATATCATCGTGATTGCTATCTTACCTCTCCCTAGTTTCTGTTTTCCTGCACATAAATTTCTTCCTTGCTATGTAAACCCTTAATTTTAGTCAGCCAAGGAGATGGATTTGAGACTGATCTTCAGTATGAATTTGTTCTCATGCTGCTAATAGAGACATACCCAAGACTGAATAATTTATAAGGAAAAAGAGTTTTAATGGACTGGGGAGACCTCACAATCATGGTGGAAGGTGAAGTGGGAACAAAGGCTCGTCTTACATGGCAGCAGGCAAGAGAGTGTATGCAGGAGAACTGCTCTTTATCAAACCATCAGATCTCATGAGACCTATTCACTGTCATGAGAACAGCACAGGAAACACCTGCCCCCATAATTCAATTACCTCCCACTGGGTCCCAAACCATATCATCTCCCATCTCCCATTGGTCGCAGCACCTTATTGAAGCCTTCTTCCTTGGCAATACTAATTGTTTAAATTATTGGCTTTCTTTTACAGTGAGCAACAGGTCCTAGACTGAACCCCTGGTGTTTTAGTAACAAAAGCAGCAAGAGAAAAGCAACCTGCCATATACGAGGGCTACTCAATAAGATTATGAGCAAATTTGTCATGAGAGAATTTGAAGGCCAAAGGCAGTGGCCCAAGATATTAAGAGTGCTAAAAGTAAAACAAAGAGTAAGAATAAGTAAAATGAAAAGTAAAAAGTAAAAGTAAAAAAGGTCAACCTCGAATCTTATATCTGGCAAAATTGTCCGTCAAAAGTAAGGGAGAAATAAAGACATTCCCAGATAAAGAAAAGCTAAGGGAGTTAATTACAACTAGATACTCCCTGCAAGAAGTACTCATGGGAGTCCTGCAGGGTAAAATAAAAGGACACTAGAGAGTAATGTGAAGCCATGTGAAGGAATACATATCTCAATAAAGGTAAATTCATAGACAATTATAAAAGCTAATATTATTGTCACAATGGTCTATTACTTTTGTTTTCTACATGGTTCAAAAGACTAATACATTAAAATAATTATTCTAAAAGCTGGTAATATTGTAATTTTGACTTACAAATCCACATTTCATTTTTTATATAACTTGAGACTAATACCATTTAAATAATTATTAATGTATTTTTGGACATCATGTATAAAGACATAATTTTGTGACATCAACAGTTGAAAGGAGTGAGAATGAAGTTGTTAAAGGAACAGAGATTTTGTATATTATTGAAGTTACTTTGGAACAAATTCAAATTAGAATGTTACAACTTTAGGAACTTAAATGTAATCCCCATGATAACCACAAAATGTAGCTATAGAAAACAAACAGAAAAAATGGGAAAGGAATTTAAATGTTGCACTACAAAAAAAAAACACACACACACAAAAGAAGATAGTGATATAGGAAGTGAAGGATGAAAATGGTATAAGGCATATAGAAAACAAATAACAAAATGACAGAAGTATGTGCTTACTTAACAGTAATTGCTTTAAATGTAAATGGCATAAGCTCTCAAATCAAAAGACAGAGATTGGCAGAATGAATAAAATACATGATTCAAATATATGCTGTCTACAAAAGACTCACTTTAGATCCAAAGATACAAATAGATTGAAAGTGAAAGGATGGAAAAGTATATTTCATGCAAATAGTAACCCACAGAGAGAAAGACTGGCTATGCTAATGTCAGACAAAATAGTCTTTAAGTTTAAAAAGTTTACAAGGGACAAAAGGACATTATATATTAATGAAAGGTTTAATATAGCAAGAAGATAGATCAGTTATAAACATTTACTCACCTAATAACAGGCGATCAAAATATATAAAATAAAAACTGACAAAATTGAAAGGAGAAATATGTAGCATGATAATAGTCAGAGATTTCAATACCTTGATTAAGAGTGTGTTGTTTAATTTCCACAATTCTGTGGAATTTTCCAGTTTTATTTCTGTTATTGATTTCTAACTTCATGCTCTAGAGATCAGAGAAGACACTTAATCAGATATCAATCTTCTGAAGTCTATTGAGACTTAATTTGTAGCCTAATATGTAGTGAATCCTGAAAAACATCCCAGATGCAATTGAGAAGAATGTGTATGTTGTTGGGTAGAATGTTCTGTGTATGTCTTAAGTATTAGATTTAGATAGTTTATTGGGCTATTTAAATCCTCTGTTTCCTTATTTTCTGTCTGGTTGTTCCACCCATTATTTTTTATTTTATTTGTTGGAGACAAAGTCTGACTCTGTTGCCCAACCTGGAATGCAGTGGCATAATCTTGGCTCACTGCAGCCTCAGCCTCTTGGTCTCAAGCAATTCTTCCACCTCAGTCTCCCAAGTAGCTGGGACTAAAGGTGCATGCCACCATGCTCAGCTAATTTTGTTTATTTTTTGTAGAGTCAAGGTCTCAGTCTTTTGCCCAATCTGGTCTCAAAGTCCTGGCCTCAAGTAATCCTCCCTTCTTGGCCTCCCAAATTGTTGGCACCACAGGTGTGAGCTACCATGCCCAGCCTAGTTCTATTCATTTTTGAGAGGAAGAATCACAAGGGAAATTAGAAAATACTTATAGAGATCAATAAAAGTGAAAACACAACATACCAAAATTTAGGGGACACAGCAAAAGCAATCCTGAGGGAAAAATTTATAGTTATATATGCTTACACTATAAAATAAGAAAGATCTCAAATCAACAACCTAACTTTACAACTTAAAGAACTAGAAAAAGAAGAATAAATTAAAGCCCAAACTAGTAGAAATAAGGAACTAATAGATTAGAGCAGAGATAAACAAAATAGAGAATAGAATACCAATGGTGAAAATCAATGAAGTCAAATGTTAATCATTTAAAAAGATCAATAAAATTGACAAACATTTGGCTAGATGAACTAAGAAAAAAAGTAAGAAGACTTAAATTACCAAAATCAGAAGTGAAAGTGGGGACGTTAATACCAACTCTATAGAAATAAAAAGGATTATAAAAGTGTTATGAACAATTGTAGTACAAAAAATTGCATAACCTACATGAAATGAACAAGAAGAAGAAACCTACCAAGACTAAATGAAGAAATAGAAAATCTGAATAGAAACTTGTGAGGATATTAAATCAATATTCAAACCCCCCCCCCTGCAAAAAAAAAAAGATCTGGACCTGATGGCTTCACAGGCAAATTCTACCAAACATCTAAAGAAAAAATAATAGCAATCTTTCCCAAACTTTTTTTATTGAAGAAAAAGAAATACTTCTTAATTAATTTTAGGAGGCTAGCATTTACCTGATATTAAAGTCAGACAAAGAGACTACAAGGAAAGAAAACTGCAGACCAATATCCATTGTAAATATTAATTAAAAAATCCTCAGCAAAAATGCTAGCAAACCAAAATCTGCAGCATACTGAAAGGATTATATACATAGCAACCAAGTGAAATGTATTCCTGGCATCTAAGGATGGTTCGACACATGAAAATCAATCGATGCATTATACCACATTAACGGAATGAAGAAAAAAAATATACTTATCCCGACTGATGCAGCAAAACATTTGATTAACTTCAATGCCCTTTTATAATAAACAAAAAACACTTAACAAATTAGGAATAGAAGAAAACTACCTCAGCATAATCAGAGCTATAATTTAAACAAAGCAATCATTATACTCAATGGTGCAAGGTTGAAAGCTTTTGCTCTGAGATCAGAACACAAGCATGTCCTTTCACCACTTCTATTCAATATAGTACTGGAAGTTCTAGCCAAAGCATTAGGTAAGAAGAGGAAATATTGAAGGCATCCAAGTTGGAAGGAGGAAGTAAATTTGTCTCTGTTTGCAGATGAGATGATCTTATATGTAGAAAACCCTAAAGATTAACCTCACATACAAGACTGTTAGAACATATACATGAATTCGGTAAAGCAGCAGGATGCAAAGTCAACATGCAAAAATTAGTTGCATTTCTATACATTAAAAATTAAGAATCTGAAAATGAAATTATGAAAACAACTTTATAATAGCATCAAAATTAATTTAAAACTTAGAAATTAACAAAGCACCCAAAGACTTGTACAGTTATACAGTTTAAACTATAAAACTTTATTTATTTATTTTTGAGTAGGGATGAGGTCTTGCTATGTTTCCCAGGCTGGTCTTGAACTCCTGAGCTCAAGCAATCCTCCTGCCTTGCTTTCCCAAAGTCCTGGAATTAGAGGTGTGAGCTGCCACACCCAGCCTAAACTATAAAATGTTGCTGAAAGAAATTAAAGAATACATAAATACATGAAAACACATCCCATGTTCATGGATAGATTGGAAAACTTCATATTGTTAAGATGTCAATACAATCCTAAGTAATGTAAAAATTCAGTGCAATGTTTTTCAAAATTCTAATGATTTTTTCATAAATAGAAAAACTCATCCAAATATTCAAATGGAATCTGAAGTGACCTCAAATAGAAAAAACAATCTTGAAGAAGAACAAAGCTGGAAAAATCACAGTTCTATATTTCAAAACTTACAACAAAGCTACAAAAATCAATACAGCATGGCACTGGCATAAAGACAGACATACGGGCTACTGGAATAGAATACAGAACCCAGAAATAAACCCTAACACATATGGTCAAGTGATTTTTGACAAGGTGCTGAGACCATTCAGTGTAGAAAGAACACTCTTTTCAACAATGGTGCTTAGAAAACTGGATATTCCCATGCAAAAGAATGAAGTTGGGCCCTTACCCAACACTATGTACAAAAATTAACTCCAAGTGCACCAAAGACCTAAATGTAAGATCTAAACTAATAAAACTCTCAGAAGAAAACAAAGGGCAAAAGCTTTATGACATTGGACTTGGCAGTGACTTCTTGGACTTGACACCAAAGGCACAGACAACAAAGGAAATAATAGACAAATTGACTTCATGAAAATTAATTAATTTTATACATAAAAAGACACAGCAATGGAGTAAAAGTGTGAACCACAGAATGGGAGGAAATATTCTCAAGTCATGTATCTGATAAGGGATTAATATCTAGACTATACATAAACTTCTGTAACTCACAACAAAAAATCAGACAACCTGATTCAAAAATGAGCAAGGTACTTGAATAGACATTTCTCCAAAGAAGATATCCAAATGGACAATAAGTACATGAACAGATGCTCGCATCACTAATCATTAGGGAAGTGCAAATTAAAACTACCATGAGATAACACCTCACACTCATTAGAACGACAAATATCAACAAAACAAGATAGAAAATAACAAATATTGGTGAGGATGTGGAGAAACTGAAACCTTTGCACTATTAATGGGAATTCATATGATACAGACACTGTGGAAAACAGTATGGCAATTCCTAAAAAAATTAAAAATAGAATCATTATATGATTCAGCAATTCCATTTCTGAGTACATACCCAAAATAATTGATAGAGCCCTAAGAGATATTTGTACACTCATGTCCATAGCAGCATTGTCCACAGTAGCTAAACCATGGAAACAACTAAAGTATCCATCAGTGGATGTGTGGATAAGTAAATATGGTGTATACCTACAGCGGACTATTATGCAGCCTTAAAAAGAAGGAAATTCTGATTCGTGCTAAAACATGGATGAACCCTGAGGACATGCTAAGTGAAATAAGCCAATTACAAAAACACAAATGCTGCATGATTCTTTTTATGTGAAGTACTTAGGGTATTCAAAATCATAATCACAGAAAGTAGAATAGTTGTTTGTAGGGGTTTGGGGGAGGAGGAATGGGGGAATTATTGCTTAATGGGTATAGAGTTTCAGTTTTACAAGATGAGAAGAGTTACGGAGATGGATGGTGGTTATGTGGATTAACATTATGAATGTATTTAATACCCCTGAATTGCATACTTAGAAGTGGTTAAGATAGTATTTATGTATGTGTATTTATCACCAATAAATGGAAAAAGAAGTTCTAGAAAGAATGAATAGGGAAAACAGAAGGATGAAAATGATCGAAGATGTAATAAGAGAAAATTATTCAGTTTTAAAAAAGACACAAATCTGCCATTTGAAAAAGTCCACAAAGTACTGAATGGGTGAAAAAAAGATCCACCAACTTATCCTAGTGAAATTTCAGAAACTTTTGAAGACTTTTTAAAGGGTATGGCGAGAAAGGTACTATTCATTTATAGAATGAATAACATTACTGAAATTTGACTTTGTAAATGCCATTTGTTTCTCAGAAATAATGAATCACCTATAGATGAGCTTCTAAAGATTGATTAAACATATACAGGAACAAAATGCATATATGATCAGGGCCCCTGCATTAATCTGTAGGGCTGTGCACTGTTCAACTCCAGGAAGCACTGTTCTCAAAGGAGGCAGTAGTGCAGCGGCCCTGAGTGTAAAACAGTTCCACTGGTGGGCTAGTGTTGGACAACATGCAGGGACTAAATTGGAAATCGAAGTAGAGGCTTAGTATACTACTGAACAACTAATACAGGAACCTATACAAGAGCTAAAAGATTGTATGAGCGCAGCCAACAGACACATGAAAAAATGCTCATCGTCACTGGCCATCAGAGAAATGCAAATCAAAACCACAATGAGATACCATCTCACACCAGTTAGAATGGCAATCATTAAAAAGTCAGGAAACAACAGGTGCTGGAGAGGATGTGGAGAAATAGGAACACTTTTACACTGTTGGTGGGATTGTAAACTAGTTCAACCATTATGGAAAACAGTATGGCGATTCCTCAAGGATCTAGAACTAGATATACCATATGACCCAGTCATCCCATTACTGGGTATATACCCAAAGGATTATAAATCATGCTGCTATAAAGACACATGCACACGTATGTTTATTGTGGCACTATTCACAATAGCAAAGACTTGGAATCAACCCAAATGTCCATCAGTGACAGACTGGATTAAGAAAATGTGGCACATATACACCATGGAATACTATGCAGCCATAAAAAAGGATGAGTTTGTGTCCTTTGTAGGGACATGGATGCAGCTGGAAACCATCATTCTTAGCAAACTATCACAAGAACAGAAAACCAAACACCACATGTTCTCACTCATAGGTGGGAACTGAACAATGAGATCACTTGGACTCGGGAAGGGGAACATCACACACCGGGGCCTATCATGGGGAGGGGGGAGTGGGGAGGGATTGCATTGGGAGTTATACCTGATGTAAATGACGAGTTGAGGGGTGCTGACGAGTTGATGGGTGCAGCACACCAATATGGCACAAGTATACATATGTACCAAACCTGCATGCTATGCACATGTACCCTAGAACTTAAAGTATAATAATATAAATAAATTTTAAAAAATAATAAAAGTGAAAGATTGTATGAGCGTGTGTGTTAGCATTGTGTATTCATACACATGTAAGATGAAAATCTAGAGAGAGAAGGAGGCGGAGGAGCAGTGTGTGTACTGAATATCTTGTATTGGGAGTGACAAGATACTATCGAAATTTGAGTCATCAAAAAATAGAAGTATAAATGTGTATCAGTCACAGTGGAGAGCAAAAAGGAAACCACCAGCACTGAAAACAGAAACTGGGAAATGGTATAAGTGACAGGGAGTAGGACAGGGAATGTAACTTTTAATATCATTTGAATTTTAAAAATATTTGTATGTATTATTTTGTAACAAAATAATAAAAGTAGATCATCTGTTGTGTTTTTTTTTAACCACATCATCACTGTACAATTACTCGGTTGCCTGGTGACTTTCCAGAGGAGCATATGCAAATCACATGCAGAGCAAACAGACTTCACATCCCTTCAGGACTATTTATGCCTCATGCTTTCTTTGACTGTAAAAAAGTTGAGGCATAGGGTGCTATTTTGTATTCTAATTGTGTGGACAAATTGTCAGTGGACCACATTTCCCACAGGGTGTGGAACTCTGCTTTTCCCCCTTGGATATTGGTGAATGTATCTCAGATATAATCGACTAGTAACACTTCAAGATCTTTATTACATATTTATTCCTTAAATATAATACACATAGATTTTATTTGAGCCTCACAATAATTCTGTGACAATTCAGAGCAGGTATTACTATCTTCATTTTTTAGAAAAAGTTAAGCAAGGTTACGGTGTCTCAGGTCATTGAGAAAGGGAAAGAGCCAGCACCGTCTTCCTCTCCCTGCCCCATATGGTTTCTTAAGGTGATGGAGATTAAGTAATATGAATGCATACAGGCAGCTTTTAAAAAAGGTAAAAAACACATTACCAAAGAGGAAAAAGCAGTCACTACAAACAGGAAATCCTTGTAAATGCCTCAACTATAACCTTCCTCACCCTGAACTCTTGTTAAAATTGAACAATATGGTAGTTAAAAATGTGTCTCACAGAAAGGGCTTTTGAAGGGATCTGCAAAAGTAAAGGGAAACAAAAAGAGGAAGAAAAGTAAAAAGCTTTCCTTAAAAATGTAGAGTTCCATGTAATTGCTGTGCTTGCCGGTGTCCTACGAAGCATCTTATGTTCTGAGTCCTATATTCCAAGTGCTTGCCTATGTCCTGTAAAGTGTATTCTGACTTAGAATCAAACAATGTAAAAAACAGCCTATGATTCATCTTTCCACTTGGTTCTGACATTTATTCACCTTTTCTTCCTATGTGCAGAAGTGGAAATGGCAGTGTGTGTGACAATGAGGGGAAAGTGGGATGAATGGCAGGGGTTAGAATAGGAAATGTAACTTATTTTTAATGTCATTTGAATTTGCTTAATATGTGCATGTAGGGAAGGCTTCATTAAACTATAGATAGGAAAGCATTGACCAAAGGTCTCTTTTCTAGAATGCTGTCTGATTCCTTTAAAGTTAAAATACTATTAGAGGACCATAAATTTAATCAGGAGTTTCTGGGTATATTCTGCTTTTCTTTTTCTATTAGAAATTCAAGCTCTTCCTTCACAACACAAGACCCTTGACTTAAACTGAACATAATAATTTTTAAATAGTTCAGTGGCAGGACATTCCCTTTTCCTTGGCCCACCTGGCATCAGTGTGAATGTTTGGTGAACCTTGTCCAAATTCTGGCTCTTCCCATATTGATTCAGTTTCTATCTGCTAGAACAAGGTGACCTGCCAAGCTCTAGTGAACAAAATACGATGACTCACATACATTTTTTTCTTCTATTTAAACAAGTTAAGTACAAAGACCATTGATAAGAGTGATTTTTAGCAACCTCGTTATCAGCTTATAGTGAGGCCGTCCCTCTTCCTTCCTCCCCTTTCCACCCACCCCATAGTCATAAAACCCTCACCCAAGAGAAACAATTTATAAAGCTTTTAAAGACAACTTTCAGGTTTGAGTGTTAGTATTTAAAAGTGGAATTACTTTGAATTTGAGGCGCTTAGCCAAATTGTTACTAAAGTATACTCTTTTTCTTGGCAATTACCATTGTAGTCAATGTAGAGTGTTTCTTTCATGTGTACCTAGTCATAAGCGAATTCAAAAGTCATTTAACTTAAAGCTTTAACTAATTATTTTAATCCCAATAACATAAAGTGGTGTGTTTGGATCAGGAATCATCTTATACAACTGATATTTAATAGGTATGACAAAATATATAATAAAGAAGTATGTAACTTTTGTTGCATCTACATTTATTAAATACAAATGAAAAATAATGAAGCTTATTTCTTCCATAGATCTCAGTGTCTTTGGAAAAGAATGGACAATCAATAACTGCTGTAATATAACAGCACGATTCTATTATTTTCAGAGCTCTATAGTGAGATTAATAGTACTATTTTTAAAAATCAGAATGTGACTTTATTAAATCCCAGAAGAATGTATGTTTAAGAAAAAGGGAGAAATAAATCACCAAATATCTTTTCTGTATTGAATATAGCAGTCTGAATGTCACAGTCTTTAAACCTATTTCTTCTTCCTTGAATTGCCGTATCTTGGTAATTTTGAAATATGAGTTAGAAACAATCAAGCTCATACCTGGTATCATTATTCCAGCTAATGTTTGTCCCAATGTATTTCTCAAAGACTTAAGAAAAATGCAAATTCTATTTGACTTACGCTTATAGCAGAGATGGCTAACAAGATAAAATTAATGCTATGTCTTTCTTAGTAGCTTTGCCTTGTGGCTGCCCAGCCAAAACCAACTTTTCTATACTTGCTAGCAGTTAAGAGAGGCCATGTGACTAGTTTCCACTAATAGAATGTGAGAGGTAGTGGAATCTATCACTTCTGGACCAAGGTAATTAAACAGCTGGTGTGGTTTTTGCAGCCTTTCTCTTGCCTCTTCCATCAGTTGGATGTTGATGTCCATGGCAACCTCTAAAGCCATGTTTTGGAGAACACATTACAGCTATCAACTTGGGTCTCTATATGACTACATGAGACAGATGCATCCTGGCCCCAGAAGCAGACCATGAGCACCTGTGCTGGACTGTGAATGAGCAAGAAATAAAATTCCATTGTATTAAGCCGTTGGGATGTTGAATTTATTTGTTAAAGTGCTAATGTTACCCAATTGTGCTATCCATTTTTGTGCTATCCATTTTTCTTATGCTCGTATAAAAAATTTATTAAAAGAAACCTTGTTAATCTCAACATTACCTGTTCATTGCAGAAAATGTTGACTATGTCTTATACTTACATAACAGCACAATTCTATTATTTTCTTATGAAGGTTTGAAATAATGAAATTATTATTTCAACAATAGAGGTTTGAAAATAAAATTAAAAGAAATCAAAATGACATTAACTGCCAAAGTTTTATTACATTTATTTTTAAGCACTATGAAAAAATGTCAAGTTGTCAAGTTTCTAGTGTTTTACTGTTATAATTCTAGTTAGAATATAGTTTTATCTTGGTCACACATGAGCATGCCATTCTCTTATCTTCTCTTAGACTTAATTCACACTTAAAAGTGTGAATTAAGTAGCATATGTCACCATTCCCCAAAATCTTTTAGGATTACATTGTTCACATCTGACTCAGGAGAATAAACACATGAAACCACGTTGAAGTCTTGTTGAAGTAGGCTACATGTTTGTTGATAAATAGAATTCCATGAAACATATCCTTTTAAAAGAGCTATGCCCTTTAAAATATAGAATTTTCTTTTTTCTTAAGTCTTTGAGAAATACATTGGGACAAACATTAATTGGAATAATGATATCAGTTAGGTATGAGCTTGATTGCTTCTAACTCATATTTCAAAATTACTAAGATATAGCAATTCAGGGAAGAAGAATTCAAGGAAGCTAGGCCCAGATGATCTTCTACTGTCTTCAGATCTATCTCAAACAATTTAATTAGTATCACTAAAAATATGGCCAATATTCTAGGCAATGCAGTTTACTTATCAGTTTAACAACAGAGATTCCAAGTGATTAACAGTCAATAATATAGACCTTTTCATTCATTTCTTAATATCTAAGAGGGTTAGTGAAATATATTATTATTAATATTTTCTTCCTTTAGTATTTTCTCAGCAATACGTACTAATCAGATGATGCTGGAACCTCCCCTTGGGCAAAATTTTGAGCTATACAGAGCATGAACTTTCACAGTGATATCCATGTGTCTTTCACCCAGAAAGAGCTGGTTATAAGAAAATGCAAAGGATTTGAGACTTTACCCTGCTTGCGAATTAATAGCCTACCACTGTTTCACAGAGGCTGGTAAGAAGACATGAGGCTCCTGATTGAGAGACAAGGGACATTATCATGACATAGTAAGCAGCATGAACTTCATGTTTACATTGATTCTCACTTGCCTGGGTTCCCACAGGGTTGACATGGAAGAGACCCAGGTGGATGCTGCACATGTGGTGCAGCAAAGAAAAGATCAATGCTGCAGGTGAGGAATACCCCAATTACCCTGATTTAATCATTACATGTTGTATGCTTGTATCAGCATGTCATATGCATCCCCAAAATATGAACAACTATTATATATCCATAGTACTTAAAATAATAAAAAGCAGAATATACTAGACAATGAGCTTTACAAGTGTTTTGATACTTTCCTCAGGTTTTTCTTCTCTTTGAGCATATGGCTTGAGATAGTTGAGAGAACGAGACATGCTAGCACCCATATTTCTTTTGTTCTCTTTTTAAACGTAAACTCTAGACCCATTTCATTTTTCTCTACTTATATATCAGAATAAATTATAGAGGTAATAAGATCTGAGAGCAGATGGAGAAGACAAAATTTCGGGTGCAGGGACAGAAGTAGGAACCTTGGAAAGAGGAAAGGACCCAACTACATCTGTAATCTCTTCTTTGATACTGGCTTTTTAATATTTGCCTGTAAGCCACACACAAACGTGCCTGTGTGTGCGCGCGCGCGCGCACACCCACACACCATTTTGTCTATTATCTTATAGACTCAATTATGTTTATATCAAGAATTAAGTGTATTCTGGCCGAGCGCAGTGGCTCATGCCTGTAATCCCAGCACTTTAGGAGGCCACGGCGAGTGGATCACGTGAGGACAGGAGTATTGAGACCAGCCTGGACAACATGATGAAACACTGTCTCTACCAAAAATACAAAAATTGGCTTGGTGTGGTGGTAGGTGCTTGTAATCCCTGTTATTCAGGAGGCTAAGGCAGGAGAAGCACTTAAACCCGGGAGACGGAGGTTGCAGTGAGCTGAGACTGCGCCACTGCACTCCAGCCTGGGTGACAAGAGTAAAACACTTGTCTAAAAAAAAAAACCAAAACAAACAAACCAAAAAAAGTAAGTGTATTCTTTACAGTCTGCATGTGCAACATATTTTATAACTTCCTTTATTTTATTTAGCAGACAATTTCAATTCCAGGTGAAGGCAGGGTAAACAACTTTTCCAAGTTAAGATAGTCTCTTGTGAGTAAATAACTTTCAGCAATTTGGAGCCCTATTTTGGCTGTGCCTCCTGCTAACATAGGCTGGTCCCTCCCTGGTGCTTCTTTCCAATGTGTCGGAGGAGGTTGCATCCATCCTCATGTGGCAGGAGTTGAGGGCACTCTCCTCCACTTTCTTGATGTTCTTTGCTACAGAGGGGTTGGTTTGGTCCCCAAAGGCGCTATACTGGTGTCCTCTGAGATGTGGCTGGTTATACCTAACCTTGTTGAATATTCACTGGCATTAACTTCTACTGTATCACTTCTTGCCAGTTGCCTCAAGGAATAAGGTCCCTAGGCCGTGTAGCTTCCTTTTCCCAATCAGAGTCCCCTCTAGGTTTTAGTGGCCTCTCCACATTTCCCCACTGAGCCATACAGACATTTCTGGGTCTCTGGTATGCCTTGCATAGTCTATGGGAGGACTGGGGCACTCTCTTGGGTACATCATCAAATGCTTCCTTTGTAATCTCTACTCTACAGCTCTTTGGCCTGTTGACAGAAAAGCAGAGCATCAACCTCTCATTTAATCAATTTCAGCTTCCTATGGGCATTTTAAAGTATTTGTTCTGTCTCTTTGGCCGTGGCACAGGGATGGCAGTGTGACTACTCCAGATCAGGCATCTCATCAGTTTAACTGCTTCCTCTCTGAGACCTGTGCCTGCCTTCCATGACAAAATAATTTATTCTTCTTCCTTCTTATTGGGCATATCCCTTTTGTCAAATCATTTGTTGTCTCTACACAGTATTTTCTAGTAAAACTCTAGGACAAAAGTCCATCAGCCCTAGATCTGTATATAAAAATTGGAGTTTAAGGGACTTAGAAAAACTTATCTCTTTAAACAAAGTCTCATTTTTAAGAATCTTACTGGAGATTCAAACAAGTCTAATTTTGGAAATCAAAAACTGAACATGGACACCATTTTATCTTACATTGCTGTTTTAATGCTTAGCCTCCTTACAGTAATGGCCAAGCCTCCACTAGCTGAAGTAAGAGGGCATCATATACAAGGAAACGTGAGAAAGAAAAGTACACAACAATATATTTAAAAAAATATTCCTATCACAGAAATGGACTCCAACTAACTTAATCATGTGTGACATATTAGAAGTCTATTGGTGTTGGAAAATCAATGGAAGGCTAAGGGATAAGTGTGGGGATGCACAGGAGCCTAGGGTGATCCCGAGTTTCCAGATGTGGAAAGTGCAGCAGTGTAGATAGCATGCTGCTATTTAAGACTTATAGGCCAGTCCGAAAGCATCAGTGGCTGAGCTTAGGTGTGGGCCTATCCTCTGCCTTCAGCAGGGATGAGAAGTCATGGCCTCTGTCAGCTTCAGCTTCCACATGGGTTGGAGGCATCTGGATTCCCCTGTCACCAACACAACAAATGATGGTGGGTTTTGGAGGTTGATTAACCTCCAAAAAAGAAATTGGGGTGCTATTAGAAAGTCATTCTTGGAAAGTCCTAAATGATGAATATATGCAACATCTAAATGAAAACAAAAAAGTGTGGGAAGGAAGGGCTCAGAAATAAAAGGTGGGATGTCCAAAAATGAGCTCCTTCTTTGCACTTCTGTCAAGGATAGGCACAACCCTGTGGTTTGAGGCATGACCTTGGCCTTAGCACCCATACCATAATGCCTCTTTTTCCCCGCTTTTCTTGGCTCCTTTGCTTTATTTTTCCCTGGAGGCTGTTTTCTTCCCTTCTCTGTGTAAATGGCCACTACAACACCTGAGTTCACAGCTCTGCCATTCTATTAAAGTGCTGAATTAACCAGAGCCTCTTTATTCCAATTCTAAACTTCCAAGAGAGCATATCTGATTAGGCTGGTTTAGTATATCCACACCTACTGAGCTATGAACACAGGGGAATGGGTAGGTGCAAAGGGTTATGTGGTATCAACACTATTTGGGAGATGTGAGGCTGGCAGTGGTTCTCAGAAAGGAGAGAATGGGGCATAGAGTGGGAAAACAGGCTATAAGTCATGATGGCAGGCTATGATTATGCCATAACATGTTTTACAAATCCCCTACTATTCAATATTCTTTCATCCTAATTTTTTCCTACTATAAGAAAATTGTGATTTTAAAAATCCTTTGATGCTAAATTACATTTTTCCCTTTAGGATTAATTCCTGGAAGAGGAATTGCTGGTGCAAATAATCATTACATTTTAGAACTTTTGATGTATGTTAGTTGTCTTCCAGAAGCCAATGTATGCCATCTCCAGTACTTAAAAGTACTCATTTTCCTGCTTTCATCTGGGTATGTTAATTTGCTTATTAGACGTATTAAAAATAGTTCATTGCTTTAATTTACTTGTATTTAATTCCAAATAAGATCCAACCTTTTTCATAAATATATTAGCCACTGCACTTCTTCATGTCTTTCATGTATTCTACTTTCATTGTGTTACTCTTATTGATTTTAAAAGTTCTCTAGTTATAAAAGATAATCTTGTGTTGTATAGTATGTCTCAAATATCTCCCCAAGCTATTTGCCTTTTGAGAGTTTCTATCTAGATTTTTAAAACATAGCTGTGAAGTAGCTTTTTAAAAAACCTGTGGTTATATAATGTAACTAAGTCAAAATTTGGTCAGTGGGATATTCTTCTTTACAGAGTTATTGGATTTATTTGTTCTATGTGGAATATAGTGATCTTTTGTTCAATATTCTGCCTTTAGGAAATGGAGTGGCTGTTGACTAAAACCATCAGAAATGAAATACAGAATAAGGCTCACTTTATGCATAATGATGTTACTGATTTGTTGATAAACTTGGTCACATAAATCCAATATATAGCTGATCTGTGCTTTTTATTTTGCCATTTAGGGATAAGATAAGAAGAAAACAAACCCAGTAATGCAGCATCAATTGTTAGAATATTGTCCGTGGGGCTCTGCTTTTACATCTCTTTTCAATTTTTCAAATAGATATTCATAGGTCAAGATTTTCTTGAGAGCTGACTAGAATTAACTTCTGTGTATTAGATTGAAATTGGCTCAGAAGTTAATGTGTAGCAGGAGGTATTATTTCTTCTTCCAAGAGATATTTGGCTGAGAGGCTGCCAATTTATGTGCTATGAAGTTTTTTGGAGAAGAAAATTAAATTATTTTATCTTTGGCTTTAAGGAATAAATATCCATCTCCAAACTTTCTAGCCCTATCTGAGAGATGCCATTGTACATGTCTTTCTAAGCTTTATTTTTATCACTACCTGACAAATATTTCATTTTTGTTTTCATATATAAGGTTTACTTCTCTTTATTTTATAAATGTAATCAGTACAAACTAGATAAAGAAATATTATAAGGAATTAGCAGTTTAACTCTAATTGCTATCAAAAGTTCACAAAGGAAAAAATTCTAGATGTACATTGTCCAGTTTATAACTGCAGATGACTTGTTCACCAAAGGCTCTTCTAACACCTCAAAGACAACACATCCAAACTTAGAGCAGACATACACTAAGGTGACCCCCAGTGCATCCTCATTCTTGTTTAATTCTCTCTTCTTGAATGTAGGCAGAGCCCATGACTTGCTTCTAACCAATACAATACGCAAAGGCAGGATTTCACTCTTTTGATGAGTTTATATTGTATGCCAAAGATGGTGGAATGTCACTGCCTTAAGTATACAAGACTCTCTTAGCACACTGCAACTAGAGATTCTCCCATTGACCTTGAAGAAGCAAATGGCCATGTTATGAACTGCCTATAGGGAGGCCCAGGCAGCAAGGACCTCCCTCTAGGACTTAAGATTTGCCTTTACCCGCAACCAGTAAAAGGTTAAGACCCTCAGTCATACAACCACAAATACACAAATTCTCAAAAAACCCAAAAAACTTGGAAAAGTGGATCTTCCCCAGTCAAGCCTCCATGTGAGAATGCAGCTTCCAGATGAGGATGTAGAATGCAACCTTAATTACAGCTTGTGAGCTTCTGAGCAGAGAGCTCAGCTAAGCCATACCCAGACTGCTGACCCACAGAAACTGTGAGAGAGTAAAGGCATATTGTTTTATATTGCTACGTTTGTGGTAATTTGCTATAGAGCACATAAAACAAATATGCAAGCCTAAACTCAATTGTGTTTCCCAAGCTTCTTGTATTTTCTTTGTATCAGCACAACTATTTTTCTAGTGAAATTCATCTTTGATTCCCAAAGTCAAGCAGCTACCAAATCCTGCTGATTTTATATCTAAACCATCTCTTGTGTGATTCCACTTATCATCAGTTCTTACCAAGACAACTGCATATCTTTTCCTTCCTTGGGCCCTCATGGTGCCTTTATTCTGTGAAATGTTGGCAAATTACTCTCTCCAAAGCTGTGCTTTCCAAAACACCTTCTCTAGATACCAGTCCCATGAAATATTCAGTATACTGTAAGCTCCATGTGGGGAAGAAAGGCGGCCCCCTTTTGTCCACCATGTTATGCCTGATGTGAAGTAAATATGTACTTTAGAAAACAACGAGTACACAGATCAGAATGTTTCTGGAAGAAAATTGCATTATAAAAATAGAAGCCTGCTAATTTTTGCTTCAGGTTTTAAGAGGGAGTTTAATAAATTATTTTTCTATCACAAGAATTTTCAGAGCTATCTGTCTCAGAACAGATGTGAACTATTAGTAGGATGACCATACATCACTTGTGGCTCCCCTTTCACTCAAAATCATGCAGGTTGAGAAGATAAATTTAAGGTGATGGGTGGTGGATGAGGTGCTGATGAAGAGCACTAGATCAGATAACCAGGCAGTTTTCCAAACTCTAGCCTCTAGCATATGCTTCCCTTTTAAATATAAATGAATTGGGAGGAAATGCGGAGACTTGTGAGGCTGAAAATTCTTGATTTTTTTTGTTGTTAAACCATTATAGTTTGCCAAGTCCTTTCACCCTGATTGTAAATCTCAAAGGGAATTCAATCCCATGTGTTTCTGATTAGTTTACACTTGAATTATCCAAAAGTTTTGTAAGACCCATTTGAATTCCAAAAACCTTCGTGAACCTTTTTTTTTTTTTTTTTTTTTTTTTTTTTTTTTTTTTTGGCGGTGGTGGTGGTGGTGCAGTTTGTTGGGAAGAGATTGTTGGAAGGATAGGTAAAGAGTGAAAACAGGTTATTTTGAGTTAGGATCACAAGGAAACCTCTCTAAAATGATAAAATATACAACATAATCAAAGTAATTCTTAAACATGAAATTTATGTGGTTCAAATCAGTCTATAATGTGGCACAGTGTAATTGTCTCATTTTTGAAACTAATTTCTGCCTACAATACCCACATAGCTCATAAATATAGCATTTCTTTAATGCTAGATACAAAATATTTTGTTTTATTTCCAGATTAAAATAGAAATTATTTTAATTGCTTGTTCATGTATCATTGAATATTAATGGAATCTCTTCTCATTAAAAGAGTCAGAGAATTTCCAAAAGGAGGGAGAGCAAAGAAACATTAAGCAATATGGAGATTATCAGTGTTATCACTCTCTGTCAAAAGGACTGAAAGGTTATATACCAAATCCCAATATGTGTAGTCATATCCTCTGCTGAATATATTTGAAAGTTAACGACTGTTTGTAAAAATAAAACTTTGTGGCATCATTACATTTTAAGAAGCATTGCAAATGTATTGCTCCATATAGAAATGCACACAGACTAGTGTTAAGTCATGCTCCATGCTTCTTGTCCTATTTCTTGCTAAGTTTGAGTGTCTGGAATCCCTAGCTGAGTGCCAATGTGTCTGGAACTCACACAGAGGCTGCCCAACCTCACTGGCTCTGCCTATTACAGGCTGTATTTGGTCCTGATTTACTCTACTGGATTTGGTATCTGAGTATAATGATGGATTTCATGTAGAATGAGTACAGTAATTTAAAATTATGAGATGAAACTGCCTTACAAAACATTATTTCTTAACTTTCTGAAATTTGATGCCAGGACACATCCAGGATTTGCGCATACATCTGTCAGTTCTCAGCTCCCTCCCCTTCGTTCCAACCATCACCAACCGCACTCAACACTTCTTAGTTTGGAACAAAGAACCTCACTACCATCATGGTAGAATGAACTTGTAATGAAATTCATGCTTACCACATCCTATGACAGGCTAGGATTTTATAGAACATACTTGATTCCTTTGGAAAACATGTTTATTTTTGAGTTTCTAAGCAGATGCATTTCTGCATTTGAATAGCAGCTTGCCAAGAAGTTCTGAAATCTAGCCATTTTAATAAGAAAAACCAAAATAGTGGTACAAGTTCTTGACCATCTGTTACTGCTCTTACAGAGAAGATTGCTGCATCGGGTGGGAGGGAAGAGTACAATGAATCCTTAGGTACCAACCAGTTCTAAGACTCTATTATTCAAGCACCTCAGATTCATTGATTATTTCATGCAATTTATTGTGGTTTACTTTGGGACTAGCTATGCATAGCTATGCATAGATTTGTGTTATCTGAGATGCCTAAGCTTCTCAAGGCTACTCTATCTTCACTAATATCTTTTCTACTTAATCCCTGATACTCAAAATATATTTAAAGGAGGTAGGAGGTGGGAGAGGAAATGCTTCCCATGTCACATTATAAACAAGGCCTAAAAGAACATTCCTTTAGGGAAAGAATACACAGCAGTTTTAATTTTCACTAAGGTGGAAATGACTGATATCAGAGCCTATTCAATTAGCAAATTTTGATAGCAGACACTAGACATCCCTATAGGTATAAGAAGGACAGTCCAGAGGGAAGGACAGCCAGAGAAAATAGTAGGTGGAGAATGTTACCCTTTGCTTTAGAGTCAGCCTGTCTAGCTTTATAGGTGGTTTATACACCCCACAACTTTAGACTTCATAGTTAAGTACACAGAGTATAGGAGAGTCCTCAAAAGTGGTTTGAATGAGGCTAGGTGTGGTGGCTCATGCCTGTAATCCTAGCACTTTGGGTGAGGCGGGCGGATCACCTAAGGTCGGGAGTTCAAGACCAGCCTGGCCAACATGGTGAAACCCCGTCTCTACTAAAAATACAAAAATTAGCCAGGTGCGATGGTGGACTCCTGACGTCCCAGCTACCTAGGAGGCTGAGGCAGGAGAATTGCTTGAACCTGGGAGGCAGAGGTTGCAGTGAGCCAAGGTTGCGCCACTACACTCCAGCCTGGGCGACAGAGCGAGACTCCATCTCAAAAACAAAACAAACAAACAAAATAACGGAAGTGGTTTGAATGGTTTCTTATTTCTCTCTACAAGCTTTGGAAGTATTTTCATTAGGTGAAAAAGGGCAACAAATATATCAGTTTAGCTCTTAATTACATGCTGCAGAAAATGTAACGAAGTACATGTGGTAATAGCCAGTTTGCAATATAGGTAACACAAAAGGAAAAGGAAAGCTAATCTTAAAACGAAATCGCCATCCTAATGAATTACCAAAAAGTGTGAAAAGTACTTTTATATCAAATGAAAAAATGTAATCTTTATAAAATTTATTTTTTTACAGCATTTATATTTATTGATCTCAGGTAGGCTATTGTTAGAACAAAATTAACAGTAAATACTGAACAATATGTCAGGCATGGGGCAAATTGATTTCTTTTCTTTACAACAAGCCACTATGACCCTATTAGGAAATGCTTTAAAGGAGTTTCTTAGCATTTTCAACAAAATATTTGTACTCCCTACTGAAAATAGCTTAATATGAAGTCCCAAAGGAATTCTGTCTGCCTCATAAAATTGCTTTTAGAGTTTTCAGTTTTTGGCTTCCTCCTTCCAAATGCACAGTGAATATATGGTGGAGTTTTGTCTAATTCTTTCAGTTGAAGAATTTTGCTACATTAAAATAATTTGCTAATTCATCATTTTCATGGTGAAATAGAAATTACTCACCCTGATTCCTAATATGATCCACATAACTTTGCTTTTCATACATAAAGACATAGGTATGAAAGGGAAGCATTCTCTTGCTTCTATCCATATGCTAGCCTGCTTAAGTAGTCGTGTACTATGACTATGGAAAGCATGACCTCAAATTCCAGCTACACCACTTCCCAGCTGTGTACCGTTCAGCAAGTCATTTGCCTTCTGTAATGACTCAACTTCCTGGTCTGTAAAATAGAATCAGTGGCTACCACCAGAGAGAACTGCTGAGGGGAGTAAATGAGAGCATGAATGTAGATTGCAGCACAGCACCCATCATGCAGGATGCTTTCAATAACTGTGAGTGATTTTTTTCTCTAGTATTAATTAATGCTTTTCTTGGATTTTGTTAACTACATCATATATTTCTAAAACCAATACTCTCTGTTTTTACTTATAAAACATAAATCTTCCATAAGTAAATAATTATAGACTGAATGTTAATTCATGACCAAGTGCAGGATATACTGAGGCCATTATCTGGTGAATGCAGGGTTTATAGATAGCCAGTCTCAATTATTTAGAACCCAAAGTGGACATTAAGATAAATTTTAAACATTTCAAAAATAGAACTGGTTGTCACACAGTTTAATAAGCAAATTTGACCCCTGAAGTCTTTGAATAAATGCACAGATAGGGCTTATTGTACATTTAAGCTTTCATTTCTACATGTTGACAATTTACTGAGATAAGCAAATATAAACAAATGAACACTGTGGGAAAGTGTTTTGATATTTAAAACTCTTGTCAAACTAATTAATTCAAATATGTCATTCAGGCCATTATTAAAAAGTCAAAAAATAACAAATGCTGGCGAGGCTGCAGAGGAAAGGGACACTCATACACTGCTGGCTGGAATGTAAGTTAGTTCAGCCATTGTGGAAAGCAGTCTTGAGATTTCTTAAAGAACTCAAAGAATTACCACTTGACCCAGCAATCTCATTACTGGGTATACATCCAAAGGAATATAAATCATTCTACCGTAAAGAGACATGCACACATATGTTCACTGCAGCACTATTCACGATAGCAAAGACATGGAATCAACCTAAATGTCCATCAACAGTAGACTGGATCAAGAAAATGTGGTACACATACACCATGAAATACTATACAGTCATAAAAAATAATGAGAACATGTCCTTTGCAGCAACATGGATGGAACTGGAGGCCATTATCATAAATGAATTAATGCAGAAACAGAAAACCAAACACCGCATGTTCTGACTTATAATTGGGAGTTAAAGATTGAGTGCACATGGATACAAAGAAGAGAACAATAGACACTGGGACCTTCTTGAGGGTGGAGGGCGGGTGAAGGGTGAAGATTGAAAAACTACATATCAGGTACTATGCTTTTACCTGGGTGACAAAATAAGATGTACACCAAACTCCTGCAACATGCAATTTATTTACAGAACCAACCTGCACATGTGCCCCTGAAACTAAAATAAAAGTTAAAAAAAGTCATTCATTAGGTATTAAATTCTGAAAGACCAAACCAAACAAGATGGAAAAAAATAGGAACCATCAATATTTCTGTCTCTACTGGGCCATTTCCATCATCATACAACATAGGACAATTACCTCCTGTCTTAAACATAAAAATGAATATATGAACCTTCTTTGTCTCTATGGTCTCCTCCAACAACCACGTTATTTCTCTGTTCCCTTTTAAGACTAAACTCTAGGCCTGTCTTGTCCTAACAACTGTACTAAAAGTTCTGTTACCAAGGTCCCTTAAAACCCCCACATTGCAAAATCCACTGGCATTCTTCATTCTTCATTTTTGACCCAGTTTATTACTTGGCCACTAGTCCACTACTCTATCTTATTTTTTTTTTTTTTTTTTTTTGAGACGGAGTCTCACTCTGTTACCCAGGCTGGATGGAGTGCAGTGGCCGAATCTCAGCTCACTGCAAGCTCCGCCTCCCAGGTTCACGCCATTCTCCTGCCTCAGCCTCCCGAGTAGCTGGGACTACAGGCGCCCGCCACCTCGCCCAGGTAGTTTTTGTATTTTTTTTAGTAGAGACGGGGTTTCACCGTGTTAGCCAGGATGGTCTCGATCTCCTGACCTCGTGATCCAACCATCTCGGCCTCCCAAAGTGCTGGGATTACAGGCTTGAGCCACTGCGCCCGGCCCCCTCTATCTTATTTTTTGACCTCTAAACACTGGAATGCTGCAGGTCAGGCTTTATGTGCTCTCTCTACCTTTGTTCTCTAGGTATCTTTATTCAGGCCTCTGCTTTTTAAATATATCTATAGATGGATGAACCTAAATTATATCTCCAACACTGAGCAGTCTCATGAATTACAGATTTGTATATTCAACTGCTGCTTTCGTATCTACACCTAAATGAAATACAGGCATAACTCGGAGATGTCGCAAGTTCTGTTCCAGACTACCACAATAAAGTGAGCCAGACGCATGTTTTCGATTTCCCAGTGCATATAAAAGTTATATGTTTATACTATACTGTAGTCTATTCAGTGTAAAATAGCATTATGTACTAAAAAACAATGGACATATCTTACTGTAAAAATTGTTTATTAAAAAATTGTTTATTACTGAAAAATGCTAATGATCATCTGAATCTTCAGTGAGTCATATTCTTTTTGCTGGTAGAGGGACTTGCCTCAGTGTTGATGGCAGCTAACCACGGTGGGGGCTGCTGAAGGTTGGGTGACTGTGACAATTACTTAAAATAAGACAACACTGAAGTTTACTGTATCAATTGACTCTTCCTTTCACAAAGAATTTCTCTGTAGCACGTGATGCTGTGTGATAGCATTATACTCACAGTAGAACTTCTTTCAAAATTGGAGGAAATTGTCTCAAATCCTGCTGCTACTTTAACAACGAAGTTTATGCAATATTCTAAATCTTTTATTGTCATTTCAACACTGTTCATAGCATCTTCACCAGGAATAGATTTGATCTCAAGAAAACACTGTCTTTGCTCGTCCATAAGAAGAAATTCCCAATCTATTCAAGTTTTGTCATGAGATTGCAGCAATTCAGTCATATGTTCAGGCTCCGCTTTTAATTGTAGTTTCTTGCTGTTTCCACCACAGCTGCAGTTACTCCCTCCAATGAAGTCTTGAACCCCTCTAAGTTAGTTTTCCATGGGGATTGGAATCAACTTCTTCTAAATTCCCATTGATGTTAATATTTTTACCTCTTCCCATGAATCACAAATGTTCCTAGTGGCATCTAGAACGATTAATCCTTTCCAGAAGATTTTCTGTTTTCTTTCTCCAGATCCCTCAGAGGAATCACTATGTATGACAACTATAGCCTTACAAAATGCATTTGTTAAATTAGACAACTTGAAAATAGAAATTACACCTTGATTTATGGGCTGCAGAATGGATATTGTGTTAGCAGGCATGAAAACAACATTCATCTCCTTGTACATTTCTATCAGAGCTCTTGGGTGGCCAGGTGCATTGTCAATGAGCATGACATGGTTTGACTCTGTGTCCCCACCCAAATCTCATTTCTAATTGTAATCCACATGTGTCTGGGGAATAGCCTGGTGGGAAGTGATTGAATCGTGGGGGCCGATTTCTCCCTTGCTGTTCTTGTAATCGTGAGTGTGTTCTCAAAATATCTGGTTGTTTGAAAGTGTGTGGCATTTCCCCTTTAGTGCTCTCTGTCTCTCTGTCTCCTGCTCTGCCATGGTAAGATGTGTTTGCTTCCCCTTTACCTTCCGCCATGATTGTAAGTTTCCTGAAGCCTCTGAGCCATGCTTCCTGTTAATCCTGAAGAACTGTGAGTCAATTAAACCCTTTTCTTCATAAATTACCCAGGGTCAGGTAGTTCTTCATAGCAGTGTGAAAAAGGACTAATACAGAGTAGTTATCTCTGAAAGGATTCTTTTTTCTGAGCAGTAGGTCTTAACAGTGAACGCAAAATATTCAGCAAACCATGCTGCAAACAGTTGTGCTGTTATTCAAGCGTTTTTCCATTTATAAAGCACAGGCAGCATAGATTTAGCAAAATTCTTAAGGGCCCCAGGATTTTGGAATGGTCTCTAGCATTGGTTTCAACTTAAAGTCACCAGCTGTGTTAGTCCCTAACAAGAGAATCAGCCTGTCCTTTGAAGCTTCCAGGCATTGGCTTCTCCTCTGTAGCTACAATAGTCCTAAGTAACATCTTCCAATAGAAGGCTGTTTCATCTACATTCAAAATCAGGGTGGGTGTAGTTTTCTATGTATGTCCACTTATTCATTTAGTTAATCATGTTTTTAAAATCATCAATATCATGTTAATTTTATTTTATCAGCAGTTTCTTTAGCTATGAGGGGAATATACTAAAGGTGTAGGCACCTTCATCAATGAACGTAGCTAGATCTTCTGGATAATTTGCTGCAGCTTTTATATCAGCACTTGCTGTTTCACCTTTCACTTTTGTATTGTGGAGGTGGCTTCTTTCCTTAAACCTCATGAATCAACCTCTGCTAGCTTCCAACATTTCTTCTGCAGCTTCCTCACCTCTCTCAGCATTCATAGAATTGAAGAGTCAGGGTATTCCTCTGGATTAGGATTTGGCTTAAGGATATGTTGTGGCTAATTTGATTTTCTATCCAAATCACAAAAACTTTCTCCATATCAGCAGTAGGCTATTTCACTTTCTTATCATTTGTGTGTTCACTGGAGTAGCACTTTTAATTTCCTTCAAGAACCTTTCCTTTGCATTCAAAACCTGGCTGTTGGGCATAAGAGGACTTCCTATTGTGGCTTTCAACGTGCCTTCTTCACTAAGCTTCATCATTTCTATCTTTTGATTTAAAGTGACAGATGTGTGATTCTTCCTATCACTTAAATACTTAGTGGCCATTGTGGAATTATTAGTTGGCCTAATTTCAATAGTGTTGTGTCTCAGGGAATAGGGAGGCCCCGGGGTGGGGGGGGGAAGAAAGACAAGCGAACAGCTTGCCAGTGGAGCAGTCAGAACACACTTAACATTTAACATTTAAGTTTGTCATTTGATATGGGCATGGTTAAACAATTACAACTGCTAAACAATTACAGTTACAATAATCAAAGATCACTGATCACAGATCTCCATAACAGAAACAATAATGATGAAAAAGTTTGAAATATTGCCATAATTACCAAAACATGACATAGAGACACGACGCAAGCACACGCTGTTAGAAAAATGGCACCGATACACTTGCTCAATGCAGGATTGCCACAGACTTTCAATTTGTAAAAATTGCAATATCTGTGAAGCACAATAAAGCAAAGCACACTGTAAACAAGTCCACCTGTATAGGAACTTCAAACCTACTTTGTCCATAATGGAACTCTTGGTTTCCTTAAAACTTTATCTTCCTAAGGATTTTTTCATCTCAGGAAATGGAATATGTTATTCTCATCACTTAGACAAAGAAACAAACAAAAGAAAAAACAAAACAACTTTGGAGCAATCACTCTTTTGACCTCATTGTATTTACTTTCTCTCATGTTCCATATTCAATTCACCAGTAAATCCTTTGGCTCTACCTTCTAAAATATCTAGAACTAATTACTTCTCTCCACCTTCACCCCTACCACTTGAGTCCATGCCACCATCTCTGACCTGATTTATGAAAACAGCCTTCTATTTGTCCTTCCTGAGTCTGCCTTACCCTTCTCTGGTTTATGTTTAGACAGTTGCCAGAAAGACCTATACAAAATGAAAGTGAGATTATGTTACCCCTCTATAAAAACTTCCCAAAGTTTCTTATCTCACCCTGAAAAGCCACAGTCCTTATGATGTTGCTGGTCCTGTCTGACAGCATCACCAAATGTTAGGAATCCTACAGAGAAGAGGATAGATACATTTTCCCGGTTGAGTTAATAGAAACATAACGTGTTAATCTGTAGTGATTTTACAGGAATAAAGTTATTTGTTACATTTTCCTACAGTCTTTCAACTGTCTACATCAACTGTAGCTATGCCTCCATTTTCATTCCTAATTTTGACTGCTTCTACCTTTTCTCTTCTTTAATCTCATCAAAATTTAATCAATTTTATTTATCTTCACAAAGAACCATCATTTGGCTCTTTTGATTCTATTATATATTTTTTCTATTAAAAATTTTACCCTGGTTTTCTAGTTTATTTCTTACTTTTTAGATGGTTGCTTAGCTTGAATTCTGAGCATTTGTTTTTTTCTAGTATCACTGAAATGGAGACATATGTTATTTTAACCATGTCCTGTGAGTTTTGATGTATAATATGTTCGTTATTATTTGACTCTGAATATTTTGTAATATTATGATTTTATCTTTGGCTTATGGGTTATTTAGTTGTGATTTTCTTCCAAATATTGTGTTTTTTTTTTCGAGTTATCTTTTTGTTTTGATTTTTAACTACATTTAATCATAGAGAATGTGACATGCATGACTTAGTTCTTTAAACTTTGTTGAGAGCTGCTTTTGGATCAAAATGCGGCCAATTTGATAAGATGTTTTCTGTATGTTTCAAAAGTTTTTGTAATTTACATGTGTGGATATAGTGTTCTATATATGTCCAGTTATTCATTGAATCATGTTTTAAAAATCATCAATATCATGTTAATTTTATTTTGTCAGCTGTTTCCTTAGCTATGAGAGGAATATACCAACATCCCTCACTATTATTTGCATTTATTTTTTCTTGTCTTTCTCTTAATTTTTGGTTTACATATTTTAAGGCTCTGTTGATAGGTACATACAGGTTTAGAACTGTTATATCTTCTTGAGTTATTAAATGTTTTAGCATCATGTAGTGATCATTTTAATCTCCTAATGCTTTAGTTAGTAAATCTATTTAGAGTGATGCTAATAGTGATACTATTAGAGTGATGCTAATACCTGTCAATTGCTTAGATTTTGATTCATGCATAGGATTTATTGAATCATTTTACTTCCAAATGTTCTGAATATTTAGATTTCAAACTTGTCTCTTATAAACTGCTTTGGACTTTTTGTCTTTTGTTCTTTGCGCCACGTGAAGCTAAAATATTGTAGATCAAATTCATCCTAATTAGCAAATGCCATAAAAATGAAAGTTGGCTGCAGAATTCCACGTACCTTCTGGATTTCTGCTAAAAATGCTTTATGATGCTGTCAGTTCAATAATTACTTTTAAGAATATATATTTACTCAGGATTATTAGCTGGTTTCAGCAGGAGGGTTGATCTAGATAATTTTCCATATTACAACAAATTAAAATGAAAAAATAGTAAAGTTTTAATACATTAAATTTTATGATTTAGTTTTAAGATGTGGTAATTCATTTATGTTAAATAATTTTCTTATTATGGAGGACATTTTAAGTTTTCTTCATGCTTTAAGATACACTTTACATACAATAAATTTACCTCTTATAATGTATAGTTCTGTTTTGTGTCCCTATAGAGTTTTACTTTTTTTCAGAATGTCATACAACTGGAATCAAGTAAAAGTATGCAATATTTTCTTTTCTTTTATTTATTTTTGAGGCAGAGTCTTACTCTGTCACCCAGGTTGGAGTGCAGTGGCACTGTCTCGGCTCACGGTAACCTCTACCTCGCAGGTTTAAGCGATTCTCCTGCCTCAGCCTCCTGAGTAGCTGGGATTACCGGTGCCCACTACCAGGCCCAGCTAATTTTGTATTTTTAGTAGAGATGGGGTTTCATCATGTTGGCCAGGCCAGTCTTGAACTATTGACCTCAAGTGATCCACCTGCCTTGGCCTCCCGAAGTGCTGGGATTACAGGCTTGGGCCACTATGCCCAGCCAGTATGTAGTCTTTTAAATCTGGCTTTTTTTTTTTTTTTTTTTTTTTTTTGCTTGGCATAATGCACTTGGCCATGTTTTGTGTATCAGTAGTTCATTCCTTTTTAATCCTGAATAGTATTCCATTGTATGGATGTACCATAATTTGGTTATCCATTCACCTTTGAAGAACATTTGTGTTGTTCCAGTGTTGGAAGATTACAAATAAAGCTGTATAAACTTTTCTATATCTGCTTTTATGTAAATACAACTTTCATCTTTGAAGTGGCAATGCTAGATTGTATTGTAAGTAAATACTTAACTTATTAAGAAGCTGCTAAACTGTTTTTCTAAAGTGACAATACTATTTTGCATTTCCATTAGGAATGTATGAGAGTTTCGCTTTCTCTATATGATCATCAATATTGTCAGTTCTTTTGATTTTAGTAATTGTAATAGGCATGTAGTAGTATGTCATTAGGATTTTTCATTTGCTTCATAACTAATGAACTCAAGGGTCTTTACATGTAATTATTTGTTATATGAATATCTTCTTTGGTGAAGTGTCAACTCATGGATACCTATGTAACAAACCTGCACATTCTGCAAATGTATCCCAGATCTTTAAAGCAAAATTTTTAAAAAGTGACCAAACGAAAAGAAATTTTGTCCTTTTTGTATTACATTGTTGTTTTCTTAGTATTGAGTTTTGAAACATCCTTATATATCTTTGTTATAAGTTCTTTATCAGATAAAAGATTTGCAAGCATTTTCTCCTATTCTGTGGCTTATTTTTTCAAAAGGCACAATAATTTAATTTAGATTTCACTTTTAGGTATTGATCCATTTTGAGTAAATATTTGTATGTAAAGTATGCCTTAATGATTTCTCTTTCTTTTGTTCCTCCTTCCCTCCCTCCTTCCTTCCTTTCTCTCTTTTTCTCTCTTTGCATATTGTCTTAGTTTACTAGTGTTGCTATGATAGAACACCCAAGACTGGATGATGTGTAAAGAACAGAAATCTATTTCTTACAGTTCTGGAGGCTGGGAAGTCCAAGATCAAGGTGTCTGCAGATTTAGTTGTCTGGTGAGGGCTGCCCTCTGATTTCAAGATTGTGCCTTGTTGCTGCATATGTGTCCTTATATGGTGGAAGGCAGGGGGCAAGAGGGTCAAATGCTGAGTGAAGCTCCTTTTATGAGAGCCTTAATCCCACTTATAAGGGGAGGAGCCCTCATTACCTAATCACCTCTTAGAAGACCCACCTTTTAATGTCATTACATTGGCCATTAAGTTTTAACACCTAGATTTTGAAGGGGACGTATTTCAACACCAATTGTTTCTGCACTGAATTACCCTTTCCCATTCAGTGTGATGCTAGCTATAATATTTTGGTTATTTGTTTTTTAAATGGATGCCTTTATTAGGTTAAGGGAATTCCTATCTATTCCTAGATTACTGAGTGCTATTCATTCTATCGTGAATCTATATAGAATTTTGTCAATTATATTTTCTGCACCTATTGAGATGTTCATCTTTTTCTTATATGGTGAATTACATCAATTTATTTCCAAATGTTTGCCCTGCACTCTTATCATAAACCTCATTTATTCATGATGTATTATTCTTTCTATTGTTAAATTTCATTTGCTAGAATTTTCTCAAGGTTTTTTGTACCTATGTTTATGTGGGATATTTAATGTTGTGTAGTTATCTTTTCTTGTAACATCTAGATTTTGGGTTAAGGTAAGGCAGGTCTCCTAGATAAAGTGGGAAGTATTTCCTTGTCTTAAATTTTCTGGAAGAGTTTGTATATAATTGGTTTTATTTATTTCTTAAAGGTTTGGTACAATTTAACCATGAAAACTTTGGTGCCTGGAGTTTTATGTGTGGAGGTTTTTAACTATCATTTCAATTTCTTAAATAAATGTGCGGCTATTCTGGTACACTTTTTCCTCTACCTGGGATTCCCTTCACTCATTGCCTATCCCTCCATCCCCCTCAACAAGAGTCACTACTACAAGTACTTTCAGATCAGCTCCTCTCTCACTTTCCCAAAGCTTTCCCTAACATGTACCGCTTTTTCAAGATTTCCTCCCTCATGCCCGCAATACCCTGTGCGTGACTACTATTGATTTTATAGCAGCATATAGAGAATATTAAACATTCTCTACATTAAAATTTTTTCTGTTTATGTGTTTTCTTTCCCAACAGACTATACAATTGAGGACAAGAGCTATGTCATTTTTATTATCATATCCTTGGTATCTATACAATAAAACATGGATTTACACATATTTACACATTGCATCTATTACACAAGCATGCAGTGAAGATATAGGTACATTAGATATGTATATACATACTTTAACATATACATGTAACTATGTACTTATGTACATATATGTATATAAGTAATTCACCTATATACATATATGTCAAAGTCATATGTGATAGTCATATATATGTAAAAGTCTGTTTTTGCCAGTTCTTTAAAACAAAAATCATCAGCATCATTAATTTATTGAAGCTGACTACCCTTTCTTAACCTTATGAGATTTAAAAAATGTTTGGAATATTTTTTTAAGCCCACGAAGTTTACTTTTGTGAGGAAAGCCAGGTTGAGGGCAATGGTATTTCTACATTTCCTGGGGCTTAACTGAAAGAATATAGAGAGAGGACTGGGTGCAGTGACTTATACCTCTAATCCCAGCACTTTGGGAGGCCGAGGCAGGCGGATCACCTGAGGTTGGGAGTTTGAGACCAGCCTGACCAACATGGAGAAACCCCATCTCTACTAAAAATACAAAATTAGTCGGGCATGGTGGCGCATGCCTGTAATCCTAGTTACTCGGGAGGCTGAGGCAGGAGAATTGCTTGAACCCGGGAGGTGGAGGTTTTGGTGAACCAAGATTGCACCATTGCACTCTAGCCTGGGCAACAAGAGTGAAACTCTGTCTGAAAGAAAGAAAGAAAGAAAGAGAGAGAGAGAGAGAGAGAGAGAGAGAAAGAAAGAAAGAAAGAAAATAAATATAGAGAGGTATGTATCAAGCCTGTTATGACCACGGGCCATCTGTGCAGTCACACAAAAGTGTCTGGTTTTCTTCCACATTTCTATGTGTCTTCTTTAGCATTTTCTTTTCTAAAAAACAGGCTCTATAACTGGGCATACTTGAACCCCACGATTAGACATGGATGTGGTGATTCATCAGGCTGGCTTCTAAGTACAAGCAGCCCTGGCCTTTCTAAGCCTTGACTGTTGGCAACTCTTTTTTCCCCGCTCTGAATCAGACGTGTATTTGTTTGAGTAATCAAGAAAGAACTGTCTGTCTTGTGACCTTAGAGGCTGGTGAAAGGGAGCAACTGAGTGTTTTTGGCACAGAAAGGTTAGTGAACAATGCAAATCTGTAGATCAGAGAGCACGCTGCTTGGCTGCTGACTCTGGGCAGACCTGAATGTCACAGAATGCTCTGATTGCCGGCAGGGTTTTTCACCCTCTGCCGAAGGCCATTTTAATATAAGCAGAATAGATTTCAGGTATTCCAGAAACCATTCTTAAACTCTCACTGTGTTCATTTTGTTAAATTCTGTACCTTCTATTAAGACTTGCAGTCTTTCTGAAATGAGCATTTTGAATCTGACTGTGATAAGAGCCAGTGAGAAACAGCTTTACACTTGGATGCCGCTGGGAAGAAAGCACACCAAATAACCCTGCTGAGGAATGAACGAATCAGCCTGATGCAAATTAGGTGAGGAAACTGGACCGCACAGAGGGGATGTTGAAACTATTTCAAAGATGAGTGAGAGGGATGATAGCCAGTGAGTGAGCCCAAGAACTTTGATGACAATGAAGGCGAAAGAATCTGGTGGAAGAAAAGGATTCACTTCTTATAATGAATTAACTCATCCCATTTGCCTGTTAATCAGTGGGTGTTTTAAAGATGCCAGTTGGAGGAAGTCCAAGTGTTCAATTTTAAAAATGCCTATTAGATTAATTACAAGAAGGTCTCTCTTTCTTTCATCTCTCATCTTTTCTCTTGTTAGGGGTATGCAGGAGTTCATTAGAAGACCAGAGAGAGAGACAAGCCACAATTCAGGAAAACATCCCAGCGGACTCCTCTCTGCCTTATGTTTGACATTCTTGAAATCTGTGCTCTCTGTCTTGAAATCTTTGAACAATGCACAACAATCTTAGGCTTGCCCAGGGAAACCTGTTCCATTAGATGAGGTGAGCTGGTTACATACCTTCTTTGACTTGTATTCCCAAGTGATCTTATTCCAGATATGACTTGGGGATACTTGTATGAGCCATTCTGATATTGTCCTAAAAGGAAATTATTTTGGAAGTAAAGTCACTGATAAAATCAACTCAGGAAAATGCACTCTGCTAATATGAGAATATGAGCGTTATTAAAAGCCATGCTATAAAAATACCAATGGTTATTTTTACTGAGAGTAGTGTTAAATAAAATTTATGGGAGACTATTGTTTTGGACTAAGCTCTTGCACTAGGCCCAACAGAACAGACCAAACCAGAATGGAATTACTAGTGCTAGGTCCCCAAACTGGACTTTAAGATCAGCCAGTTAAAAAGCAAACAAACAAACAAACAAAAAACGGAATCACAGCAATCAATTAAAAGGGGAACAATGAGATCACTTGGACTCGGGAAGGGGAACATCACACACGGGGGCCTATCATGGGGAGGGGGCAGGGGGGAGGGATGGCATTGGGAGTTATACCTGATGTAAATGATGAGTTGATGGGTGCTGATGAGTTGATGGGTGCAGCACAGCAACATGGCACAAGTATACATATGTAACAAACCTGCACATTATGCACATGTACCCTAGAACTTAAAGTATAATAATAATAAAAAGTAAATTAAAAATAAAATAAAATAAAATAAAAGGGGCCCAGTCAACCTGAGCCGACATAATAAGAAAGTCCCCCCACTCTGCTTTATCTCTTTAAAGAAAGTAACTTTGAAACAACCAATCTGCTTTCTGTTCCTGTTTCTGCTTTCTTCAGGCTTTTCTGCCCATAAAGCCCACTGCCTCTGCTCAGCTTACCGGCGTGTTTTTCTGTTTCATCGACGGGATACTGTCTGATTAATGAATCGCTAATGAAAACCAATTAGATCATTAAACTAAATTTGTTGAAATTTTTACTTTTCAACAGTAGTTACACAAGAACAATAAAATATCCTTAAGAGGAAAATGAGAATATCTCATCTGAGACATGTGAGACAGACAGAAAAAGGTTTAAATAATTATATTCAAAAGCATTATGTAAACGACAAATAACACATGAAAGTCGAATCTGAAAGGAACAGGAATTAACTTTATAAAGGGAGACAAACAAAAATCAGGTTTCTTTCCGCATCTCAACATGGAGGATTTTCCTTTACCTCTGGCCTCCTATTTCTGTGTGCAGAAACTTGCTTCAGCATGTCAGTCCCAGCTCTAGCTATCCTGATTCACTCCTCCCTAGAGGGAATGAGCTCACCAGGCTGACTCTGCCCCTGTGGGGACTGTCTGGGGAAGGCCTGTCATTCCCTGGCTCTGCCTTGGCATCAGTGCTCTGACAGTCTCTTTCAGGGGTTATGTGTTAGGGGCCAGGGATGACTGCAGATCTAAAGCCACATTTTAAAATCCACTCTCTCTGAGGCAGTGGGCTGACTCCTCTTCTCTTTTTCTATTGGTTCTGAATTTCGTTAGGAAAGGAAATGGTCGTTTGTAGACCCTGCTAAAGCTCCAATAGCTGATTATAAAACAAGATTCTATGACATGCAAGAGGTATATCTAAGTCAGAAAAATTATGTAGAATTTCTTTTCCTGACAAGAAACAAACTGAAAAAAGAAAAAGCAAACCTCTGTATGTTTATTTGTTTGTACTATTGTATGATATCAGAAAGGCAGCCGTATAAAAGAGAATCAGGCTGCAGGGAGCTGAAGGCTCCACTAAATGGGGATAAACTGACCAGAGAAGAACTGAAACTGTTAAGAAGCCTGAAAGAAGAAAAGAATTATGAATTTTGCTCCTCTCTCCTTCCAAAAGAAAGTAAATGCACATGTTTGAGAGGGAAGCATGGCCATAGACATCGTTATGCCATGTAGTAAAATCAGATTCCAGACCAAGGGAAATCAATTTCAGGCTTTAAATAAGGATCCATCTCTATGAGAGGCCATGAGGCTGTGCCCAAAAAATCTTCCCAGTGAACCGGAGGAGGGAGTGTTCTCTATGGGTAGGAGAAAGCTTCACTTCAGAGAAAAGAAGGAAGGACTAAGAGAGTTAGAGGCTGGAGGGAAAGAAGGGACAAGTAAAGGGAGTGGAAAATGGTTTGACCAAAGACAGGCAGAGTCACTCATGCAGATTTCAGGTGGAGTATTATTTTCACTTGGCCTAAGAAAACAAATGATGCCTTCTTAACTCTTATAAACAGCACTACTCATTGAAAACCCTGGTATCAGTGTGCAAGAACTCAGTGGGGACTTTAGAATGACAGTGTCTTTAGCTAAATAACAAGTGACTGAAATTCAGACCCTTCCACAGCTGCTTTATCTGCCTAGCATGTCTTCTCCTCCACTACCAGTCCCCTGGATAAAATAGACCTGGTCCAGCTCCCACTCATTCAAAACTCTGTTGAAATGGCTTCTCCTCCAGAAGGCTTTCCTCATCCCTTTCAATTCCCATTCCCCTCACCAACCTTACTTGTCTCCTCTCAGATTCTGACTGGCTGGCTCAGTGTTTCAGAACTTGAACTCTACATGGGAGGCCGAGGTGGGCAGATCAAAAGGTCAGGAGAACGAGACCATCTTGGCTAACACGGTGAAACCCCATCTCTACTAAAAATACAAAAAATTAGCCGGGCGTGGTGGCGGGCACCTGTAGTCCCAGCTACTCGGGAGGCTGAGGCAGGAGAATGGTGTGAACCTGGAGGCGGAGCTTGCAGTGAGCCCAGATCGCACCAGTGCACTCCAGCCTGGGCGACAGAATGAGACTCTATCTCAGAAAAATAAAATAAAGTAAAATAATAATAATAATAATCTGAAAAAGGAGATTCTACAAACTCTTTTGGTAACATTCTACAGTCAACATTTTCTCTAAGTCAAACATATGCCTCCACTTTAAAATGAAAGACTATCTCCTAATTTTTTACATCAGTTGAAAACAAAATCATCTGCTTTAATTCCCTGTAAAGTATTCTCTCATACATGTAAACATTCATATTGGCTGTTTCTCATTCTCCCCTTATTAAAATAAACCTGTATCTTTAACCTTTTCAAATAGTCTTTTTTCTTCTTTTAATAATTGTGCTTCTGAAAAATATTGTGTCATAATGCATAAAAACAGTGAGACAATTTTTGAAGTCTCAGAAGTGGTTCATTTAGGCTAGGGGCAGTGGCTCACTCCTGTAATCCCAGCACTTTGGAAGGCCAAGGGCAGATCACATTAGGTTAGGAGTTTGAGACCAGCCTGGCCAACATGTGAAATCCAGTCTCTACAAAAATACAAATATTAGTCGGGCATGGTGGCGGGTGCCTGTAATCCCAGCTACACGGGAGGCTGAGGCTGGAGAATCGCTTGAACCTGGGAGGCGGAGGTTGCAGTGAGCCAAGATGGTGCCACTACACTCCAGCCTGGGTGACAGAGTGAGACTCCATCTTAAATAAATAAATAAACAAATAAATGAAAAAAAAATACAGTTAAATGGGAGGAGTCAGATTATAAAAGTATATAAAAATCCCAAATTCCACAGAATTTTCTCTGTAAGCAGAAGCAGCCCCTTCTTTCCTTTGTCATGAGCCTCTCCACTGATTCCTTGGAAACTAATAACAACCTTGCCTAAGACGGTTACCTCGTAAAGGGAAGCCACTTTTCTTCATGTCTGCCTGTACCACCTCTCATTGCAGTCAGTATCACCAACATCAGGTATCATCCGCATGCCACAGGGTACCAGTTTAAAACAGAGAATAGAATGCTTATAAACCAGATAATTTGAAACACTGTTAATTTGTGATGGCAAACATCTACAGAAGATATGTGTGAATGAATGCTGAAGAGGCTCGACTAAGAGGGGAGACATAATTTTAAATCAGGCTGAATTTGCTAATTTAAAGCATGCGTGTCAGAATTTCTTTATTCAATATTCAAACTCAAGCAGTTGGAAATGGCATTAGTTCTTTAGTTTTTTGGCTAAAACTTGGAGTTACCAATGGCCCATATTAAATTCAAATATGAGGCCATGAATTAATTTTTTGTGATAATGTACATGAAGGAAATCATGTATACCTAGTGTCATTTCCAGTAGTAGAAGACTATAATATTTACCCATATTTTCTCCTTTCATTGTCATGTATTCATTAACACATTTCTCTTCCACTGCCACTTCCATTTTTCTATTTCATATGGGGAAGAGTTGGTAGTGGGTAACATTAATATTTTAGTCCATAGCTTATAAATATCAAGACATGCTAGAACTAGAAAGGGAATTAATATTATGGAGGGATCGTAACTTGAAATTAGATGTGGTAACTAATGAGGTTTTGATCATTTCACTCAACACAGAGTGAGTGTGTTTTATTTGTATGATCAATAGTTACATAATGTTGGATGAAAAAAATATTGTTTAGAAATTTAAAATTGAAAGAATGGTAAGTGTTGATGTTGGGCAGCAGAGAATAGTTAATAGCTGAACTATAGTTTTTAATCCTCCCCCACCTGCTTTTGTGACTGACCTATATTTTTTGAATACCTGTTCTATACTTTGGGAAGCCATAACTATATTCCCCAGTCTCCTTTGTAGCCAGAATTTAATTCTAGCATGTAATTCAATCATTTATATCCATAAAAATAATTAGGTGAATTAAAAGCATCACTTTTAAGAAAAAAAAAATGAGATGTGATTCTTTTATTTACTCATGAAATAGATTAGTTCTGATTTGAAAGCATGGTCTCAGCCTGAGATCTTTATAATCCAAAAGAAAAATATGGAGCTAGGAGGAAGATAGATTTGATCCATTTCTAAATTTGGACTAGACTTTGAAAAATAGCATAGTTAGAATAGGATGAGAAATCTATATTAGAGACACACCTGTATCTATGCAGGTTTAATTTTTTTCAGGATTTCTGTTTGTACTTCTTTATACATATTTACTAGAATTTATTTAGAAAATGTCAGCCTGTCTTAGCTTTTCTATATGGAAGCAACTGAAAGAATTTTGTCTGTGCTGTAGCCAAGTGGTAAAAAGTTGGGAGTTAGTCGTGTCAGGAGCAATCAAGTACCAGCCTTCTAAGAGGAGGGCAAAGCCAGGGCGAGAGTCAGAGGCTGCTTATATAACTGGAGAGCTTTTGGAACTCTCTTCTGTTCAAACCTTGGAAGGAATGGCTTTGTTTTAATTAAGGAAGCTAACACCTACGAGAGGAGATAAATTTAATTAATATTTGTTGGAAAGGATTTAGGTATGTATAAAAGGTAAACCTAAAAGTTTTGGGGGAACAATTTGCAGAATGAAAAGCAAAACAGAAGCTGTAGTTGGGTCAGCATAATATTCAGATTTAATTGAACATACAGCTTTATTGATTTTTGAAATATTTATTTAAATAAAATACACATAAATCAAAGAGAATGTATGGTAAATGAACAGCTCAATGAGTTTTTGCAAATTGAAGACATGTGAAACTAGCACCCAAAATAAGAAACAGAGCATTGACTGTATCCCAGAGACCTCTCATTTCCTCTTCCCCTCATAACCACCCCCTCATCCATGATCACAATCTTGACATCTGATACATTATGATATGTTACAATCACATTTTATACTATGTATAATCTCATATTAATTTTGACTTTAAAATTATATATAAAAGGAACAATGCAGTATGTATTATTTTGTATCTGGTTTCTTTAACTCAGTTTATTTTGTGAAATTAATTCATGATGTTGCATGAGAATCTAGTCATTTATTCTCACTTCTGTAAAGTATTGAATTGTACAGTATTGTGTATTCTGCTGTTGATCATTTGAGTCACCTGTGGTATGGGATATTATAAATTGTGTGCCATGAACATTTATATATGTCTTTTGGTGAACATACGAACACATTTCTGTTGGGTATATACATAGGAGTAGAATTGTTTGGTCATAGGGTATAAAAAACTTTACTAGTGTTTTTCCATTTTTAAATATTATAATTCAGACAAGGTATATGAAAATCTATAATCTAACTTGCAAAGGAAAGCAATTTGGTTACTTTTGCAAACTAATAGTGTGTTATGTCTAAAATACCTTTAATAAAATTGGATGTATTCATCTTCTCTGTTATGATCAACTTAAAATATGTTCCTTTGTTTTTCAATGTGCATCACCTTTGCTAGCTTCAATTACCCTAAAATAACATATGGGTCATTACATGATAAATGGACACAAGCATAGGATCTTTTCTTATACATTCTTCTGCAAGTCATGCATTTACTTAATAAAAATTATTGAGTGCCTACTCTGTGCCAAATGCTATACTTCATATGGAGATACAGCACCAGACAAAAAATACAGTTCCTACCTTCATGGAATTTCCATGCTACTGACAAGACGGACAATAAGTAATGTGTCGAATTGTAATATGAAGACAGATGAGGTTGGGAATAGGTAACCTGGAGTGGTATAAATGACTGTTAATTTAAATAGGGTGGCCTGAGGCCTGAGACATCTTTCTTGAGAAGGTGACATGAGAGCAGAGACCTGAAGAAGCTGAGAAGGCTAATATCTGGGAGTAAATCAATGAGGGAGAAGTGGACAGCATGTTTTAGAAACAACAAGATGGCCAATGTGGCTGGAGCTGAGGAAATTCAGGGAGAGATGTGGGATAGAGGTCAGAGTGGTAGCCCAGGTAAGGCCAAGTGAGACTGTATGGGCTGAAGACTGCCATGAATTTCACTAGGATGGGAAATGATCGGAAGAGTTCATGCTGAGGAGTAACGTGATCTGATTTATGTTTTAGAAAAATTATTTGCATTCTATAGAAAGAAGAAATGTAAGGAGTGGGGGCGGGGGTGAAAGTAGGGGGATCTGTTAGAAGGCTTTTGCAATAATTCAAATGCAAGATGGTTTGCAAGAATTTGGTGTTGGTAATATATTCCAGAAGTATTTGGAAGGTAAGTTTGACAAGACTTGCTGACAAATCAGATGTAGAGTATAAGAGAAACACGGAAGAAAGGGAAGACTTTAGGAAATTTGGCCTGAGCAAGAGGAAGAATGGAATTGTGATTTACCAGGAAAGGAGAGAGAAGAATAAGGAGGAAGAGGATTGGGTCGTTGGGCAGAATCAAGATGAAATTTGAAATACCAATTAAGTACCCATACACCCAACTTAGGAAGTTAGGTGTTTGGTTGCATGACTCATTTTTATATTGAATAATAAACTTACGTATTTGAACACCACTAAATTGAAAGGTTTGAGTTTTTGGTTTGTTTTGCCAAGAAGCAAGCATTTTACCTATTTACCCTACTTTGGAAACCCTTTCCTATGACACAGTCAGTCTGTGGATAAGCCAAGAGACAATTAATTTACTTTAAACCGCAGGTTCGTACAAGGTTAAGCCTGAATGTGATCTCGACAATCACATAATTTAAATCTGTCTTTTGTTGATGATTCTATTGTGACTTGGAAGAGGCTGTGCCCCAATGAGAAGGGAGAATGACCATGGCAATGGACATTGTCCCAGTGCCTATGGCCATAGCCAGAGGAAAGAACACAGCTCACCATCCAGCCTGAGTCTGCGCATCAGGCTGACAGATTCCTATGCCTCTGAACCTCAGAACTTGAAAGGGCCTCATAGAAATATATCCAAGTACAGCCAAATAGAAGGCCTGAAAGTGACAGTGAGTCATCGTATCAAGAACTCAAGAGAACTTCAGAGATTACGTTGCTCAAAACTGTTTATGGAGGCAGAAACTGAGTCAGGGTCAGAAAAGTGAAATGAATTACCCAAAGTCACACAGAAAGTTCATGGCAGAGAAGCAGAGAGCCCCAGGGTTCCAGTGCTCAGCCCATCATGATACTGTACTTACTGGAGTTCTTGTCTGCAATATATTTTCGTAATAAAACACCCACCTTTAGGATATGTAATTAACTTGAAGAGCAGCTCCAAGTTTCACACCTTACTTTAATGTTATTCACATTTATTTCACCATTCTCCTTAGAAATCTAATTTTAACATTTTACTAGTATATGTAGAAGTTATCTTTACATCCCTTAAATTTAGGAGTTCTACCTTATTGATACTACACCCCTGTGATTTCTCTTTCTCCTTTTTAATGACTAATTTTGATACCAAAATACAGATATAAACCAGGGTTCAATAGTCAAGAATCTAATCTTGCCTCTTTCTATTGGTAATTGTAATCAATCACTATTACAATTGCTGAATACGAATATGCTGAATATGCTAAATTTTCCCTCTTTAGGAATAACTCCTCTTTTCTTAAAATACTCTCAATTTTCTTTCCTTACATACATACCTGACGAAACTTTGTATAAACCTGATTGTTCACCTTTACTCACTACCATTCAAGTACTCCAGTCTCCTTTTCTCTTCCACATCTCTGGCAGTTCATTTTTTAACTCTTTTGCTAGCTCCAAGTCTTCCACCATATGTCTAAAACTTGGAATTTTCAAATAACAATCATGGTTTACCTTCTCACTAAATAATTGCCCTCAGCAATCTCACCCATCCCAAGCTTTGAATACTAACAATACACAAGTGAATAACAAACATCACCCTCTTCTGAACTATTTATTAAACTGTCTCCTTGACATCTCTCCTTAGTTTTTTTGTTTTTTTTTTTTTGTTTGTTTTGTTTTGTTTTTTTGAGACAGAGTCTTGCTTTGTCACCCAGGCTGGAGTGCCACTCTCCTGCCTCAGCCTTCTGAGTAGCTGGGACTACAGGCATGCGCCACCATGCTGTTTTGATTTTTTTATTTTTCATAGAGAAGGGGTTTCACGATATTGGCCAGGCTGGCCTGACCTCAAGTGATCCACCTGCCTTGGCTTCCCAAAGTGCTGGGATTACAGGTGTGAGCCACCACACCCGGCTTCTTTTTACTATTTCACAGACATCTCAATATAATGTATCTAAATGAACTCTTGATCCTTCCCCTAAACTTTACTTCTTCTTCAATCTTATCCTACGCAATTATTAAAGCCAGATATATAGTCATTGTAGTGGGGTGAATAGGGATATGTCCCCTAAAAGATATGTCCGTATCCCCAAACCATGAATATGACTTTATTTGGAAAAAGGGTCTTTTCAGATATAATTAAGTATCTCAAGATTATATCATCCTGGTTACTTAGGTAGATCCTAAATCCAATGACAAGTGATTTCTTGGGAGAAAAGCTGAGAAACATTTAAGTGAGAGAAGAGGAGAAGACTGTGTGTAGACAGAGGAGAAAGTTGGAGTTTTCCAGTCACAAGCCAAGGAACGCCTGGAGCCACTAGAAGCTGAAAGAAGCAAGGAAGAGTTCCCTCCTAGAGCCTTCAGTGGAAGTGTGGCCCTGCTGACACCTGGAGTTTGGATGTCTGCCCTTTGGAACTGTGAGAAGATAAATTTCAGTTGTTGTAAGCCACCCAGTTTGTGGTCATTTGTTACAGCAGCCTCAGGAGACTAATAGAGCCGTCAACTTGAATACTCCCCTTTCTGTTATTCTTCTCATCCAATCCATCACCTCCCCAAGAATTCTGCCTCGAGAATGTCACTTGAATAATGTGACTTTTCTCAAATTTCTCTTCCAACAATTTATCACTTTAGTCCAAGCTGCCATTATCTCTTGCCTTGCCAACTGCAATAGCCAACTCTTTATCTCCCTGTTTCTGCTCTTGGATCCTCTAATTTATTCTCCATATATGAATAATAACCAATTTTAAATTTGTAAAAATGTAAAATACATTCTTTTAAAAATGTAAAATGAATTTTCTCACTTCTCTGCTTAAATTTTTCAATCATTTCCTATTACAGCTGGATTGTATTCAGAAGTTTTAGCATGAACTCCGGGCTCATCCCCTGCCTATTTCTTCAGCCTCTTGTACTTCCCACCCCTTTCTCTCTGCAGCTCAGTCACTTCCTTCTGTTCCTTAAACCCACCTATTTTTGTCTCCCTAATAGTCTTCACTCATGCCATTTCAACCACTTTCAGTATTTTTTCCCTGTTCTTTGCCTGGTGGCAAATTCATACTCATTGTTCAATGTAAATGTCCTTTGCTAAGAGAGGCATTTCCCAATCCACAGATATGTCCTGATGATGCCTGTTACGCTCTCACATAGAAACTATACATTTCTTTTACAGAACTTAGGATTTCCAATTATACTGATATACTAGAGACTGTCCATTTAATGCCCGCCTCCTCCACTAAACTCCCCATGAAAGTAATACTCATATGAGCTTTGTCAGCCACCATATCTAGAACATTAGTCCTAACTTTTCCCTTGACTTCTAGTCCAGCATCCCCAGTTTCCAATAGACAATTCTATTTGTAGATTTTACCTTTTTCATAAGTTCTGCAAATCTAAACCCAAACTTACCAACACACAGACGTGAACAATTTGGCCTCTTTTCTGGGCTCCAGTTTTACCTGTAGTGTCGTGATTCCAGAGTGACCCAGAAGAGAATTCCCATGTAATCTCTGGCCTTTGTTGTCCTTTGCTCCTCTGTATGAAAGCAGTCACCCAGTTCTTACATCTGTCTTTTGTCTTATCTCTATTTTTTCTCTTTTGACAGCCTTCCTTCTAGATCTGGTCCACTCAACCCTGGCACTCTGCACACTTGGGGATGGATAATTCTTTGTCATGAGGGGCTATTTTGTGCTTTGTAGAACAGTTAGCATCATCCTTGCTTTTTACCTACCAGATGCCAGTAACACTCCCTGAGTTGTGAAAAAAAAAAGTCTACAAATATTGCTAAATGTCTCTTGGGAGGCTAAATCACCTCCATTTGGGAACCATTGTTCCGGAACATAAGCTTATTTCCTCTGGTCCAAGAAAAATACATGACTTATTGAATCAGTTCCTCCAGGCATTTTCTTCTTTATTTCAGTTACTCAACATATATTTTACTAGACATGTACCATGTGTCATAGAATATCATGAGAAGCATGAATGACAGTCCATTCATACAATGTATATCCTAGTTGAAGGGTTCACACAGGTGCCATAATACTCTTCCTAGAGCTTAATGTATTCACTATATCACATAACTGCTCAAACATTTTCAGTAGTATTATATCACCATGAAACTTATTTTGCAATCCTCAGTTTGTCTTCCACAGACTGGCCCCACTATCAAATTTCCAGACTAATGTCCCAAACTTTTCTCCAGCACATGCTCCACTAACCAATGTGTTGTTCCATTGTCACCTGTAAACTTATTCATGCCCTTACCAGCTCCATTCCAACTACCCTGCCCATCTTTCTTTACTCAAACCAGAACCTATCTCCAAAACTCTCTACCTGTAGGGATTTGTACCTTTTGTTCATCTGTTAGCATTTGCTGATCATGACATTGATTTGGCATATATCTTGCCTTGCTTTACACTACATGCCAGTAGTTCTTATACATACGTCATCCCATTACACTATAAATGCAGCTAGGCCCTAAATATCTCTGTATCCCCTATAACATGTATTTTTTTACAGGTAGGAGAAGTTCAGTGAAGATTGTTGTATTATTTGTTTAAACATCACCCAGCTATGTCAGCAGATGCTCCATGTCAATGTCTCATATTTTAAGGGATTTAGCAGCATTTGTAGTTTTAGTTCCATAATGCTGGACTAGGAAGAGGGACTGTGGGGGGGAAAGAAAACATCCCACCCTGGAGCTGGGAAATATTTTGAGTCTGACATCACAATTAATATGAGGGGAAAATGAAATTTTCCTAAAGTGTGAATTTGAAGTTCCACAGGCTCTTGCCAGGCAAGGGCAGGTCCTGGTCCACCTGCGATAGTTGCATTAGAGCTAAGCCCTGCATTAAAAGAGATAAGAGTAACACAGGAGCGAAGTATGTAATTTAGAAAAAGCAGAGGCTTTTTAAAGGAAAAGCATGAGGTGCCCAAGAAGTCACTTTCATTGTCAGAGTGAAATTTGGCTCTCTGATAAATTGAAGTCTCACCTGACCCCATGGAATGCAAGATCACGAGCTATTTCAAAGGCTGTACCCTCCATAGTAAGACATTAATCAAAATCTCTAAAGGGACATTCAGAAAGTGAGTCACCTTTTTTGTAAATTAAGTCTTACGATTAAATTAACTACTTGTGAACATCAGGCCTTTTTAAAATGTATACTCATTTCCCATATTTTTATGGGGGATAATTTTTTGTCAGTATACTGATGGAGAGAAATGGTAGTTCTTGAAATAATGTGAAGGAGATGATTAGATAAATTTATGTTAAAGTAAAATAGGCAGAGACTGAAACAGAATGATTTAGTCATGGTTCCCCTTGCTTTCCTAGCCCACTTTCTTTTCATGCATTTTCAGTGAGATTAGTTACCAAGTAAAAGATTGTGAAAAGAAAATCTATCTTTACCATTCATTTTGACTCTTCCACAAATCAAAAGAGATTGCTATGGATTGGAGGCAAAGCTTTTTATAAAATATTTATTTGTACAAATGTATTGGGTACTTGTGTAATTTTTTAGGTGCATAGATCATGTAGTGGTCAAGTCAGGGCTTTTAGGGTATCCATCACCCAAATAATGTACATTATACCCATAACTAATTTCTCATCGTCCACCCTCCTCCCACCCCCTCACCCTTCCAAGTCTCCCTTGTCTATAATTCCACTCTCTACATCCATGTTATACATTTCTTAGGATCCACCTATGGGTGAGAGGATGCAATATCTGACTTTCTGTGCTGGGCTTGCTTCACTTAAGATAGTGACTTCCAGTTTCATCCATGTTGCTGCAAAATATATGATTTCATTCTTTTCATGGCTAAATAATATAATGGCATATTATATTCAGCCATGAAAAGAATGAAATCATATATTTTATATGAATAGAATGGAATATTTTTTATATATAACATTCCATTATCTATTTAACAATATTCCATTGTATATAATATATATAATATTTCATTATTATATAATGTATATATTATTATAATGTGATATATAGCACACACATACACACACCACATTTTTAATGGGTTCGGGTAACTTGGTAAAAAACATCATTTATCTCTATTTGGCCCATGCTATCTCTTTAGTATACTATTGTTTTGTAATTTGGCAAGAGTGTCAGGAGAAAAGCCTATAGCTAGCCACTCACAAGGAGGCTTCTTAGATGCTCAGTGGTGGGAATAAGATAGAATGAGGGTGTGTGCCAATTGCCTGAATGAAAAGAGTATACTGTGTTACTATCAGTCATAGTTGCAGAGTTTTAAAGAAAGGTTTAAAGCACTACAAAGCCCTTTGAGTTCTGAGCTATTGCTGGTAGTACTGGAATAAACAATTTTGTTCTATTAAGTGCTTACGCTTCACCCCAAGCAAAATAGTCTATCTATTCTCAGTTTCATCTGGCTACTATGTGCTCAGAAATGCTAAAGTCATATTTACAGTTAATTTGTAAGCTTCTGAAATTCTCTTTCACTGCCTGCCCTGATTGCCCAGTCACCTCTGCCCTTGATCATGGTCTGCTTCTACTAACACAACATCTGCCTACCTGGGGTGGTCTGCTCCAGGACTGAGTCATTCAGCAAATATTTATTAAATAACTGCAAGAACCCAGGCCCTGTGCTGGTTGCTAAGGACGCAGAGTTAAATAACAAGAGTCCCTCCCTTTTAGTTACCCATAGTTTAGTGATGTTAAACAAAGATCTACTTTCTCTTGACAAATTCCTTAATAATGAGAAGGTTAAAAATAAAAGTTTTCGTAAATAAATGAAGCAAAGGAAAAGCAGAAGACATAAAAATAACAAATAAGATGAGATGCCTAAGATGAGAAGAGCCTTTGCTCTTCTGGCTGTTCTCACAGGTTATTTCCTAACTGAAAGGCTCCTCTCCTTTCAAAAGTTTGGCTTCTCCTCCTACTGCTTCAATGCTATTGTTGTAAAAATACAAATTATTTCTTTCCTATTCATGCTCTTTTCTTAGCAAAGACATCCCAATTACAAGCCCTCAAAGGAGGCAGCTCCATTATTATATGGGCCACGACAACAACCGATTGCACCATAAGTGGAAAAGTGATGCAATTCAGGCTCCTTGGAATGCAGGATCTTGGAAATTTGACATTGACACACCTATGTCAGGTAACAGTGATGAGCTTACAATAAGGTCATGTAGAGTCCAAGCTGAAATCAAAGCCGTAGTGAACCCAAACCACATGAAAACTAAAATAGTAAGGGAAGTAGAGGGACTGAGATGGAGATACTTAATCTTCAAAGCAAGGAAAAATAAGAGGAAGGGATGTAGGGAGAAGAGAGAGAAAGGGAGGAGAGAGAAGGGAGTGTGAGAGAGAAAGAGAGAGAGAGACAGAGACAGAAGAGAGACAAGCGGAGAGATGTTCATATGAAATGCAAAGTCATGGGAAGGCATTAGAGTAGGAATTATGGTATCAACTGTCAGTTTTTCCTTGACCTTCATAGATCATTTGTTCCTTTGTGCTCTAAGTCCTCTTGAGGGGCGCTTAGAAGAAAATAAAATTTCAGCCACGGAATGGAAGTCTAGCTATAGATTTCTACTTATATTTCTGAGCACAAAATGAATCCGCATTTCATGGAATTAACTTGGAGGATTTCCACATTGTATATGAGATCTGATCCTCCTAGAAATATTAAAAATTATTCTGGATGAATCAGTTTACTTATTAATGTGTAAACTGGTCAAGTTGCTCAACATCTCTAAGCCAACATTTCTTCATCTATAGAATGGGCATAAAAATATATTGTAAGGTTTTTGTAAGGATTAAGTGAAATAACATATGTAAAGTGCTTATCAGTGCCTGGCACTTGGTAAAGCACACTTAAATGCCAATCATTACTGGTAGTGACATTTCTAATAATGATGTTATCAATATTATTTTTATAATCAAGTTCACTTTCACTGCCATTTCTTTACATCTTTCCTGTTTCCTGATACTTCCTGACCCCCAGCCTCCTATGGCTGATGACAGACATCTGTATCAGGTCTTTCACAGTGTCTATGCTCTAAAATTACCTTTTTAAAATCATTTTTACCTTTTCTCATTCCTCTAACAACAACTCTATGCCCCATCCACAATGCTATTGTCTACGACCTCAACTAGAGCCTAAAATAGAAGCAATCCAACTAAAGGGCATAATTAATGTTAAAGCTCAAATATCTGAACTACTCAGGAGTATTGGCCTCTTTAAAATAATACTTGTTAAACCTTAAGCTGGAAAAATTTCAGAAAGTATAAAGAATAAATTTTTTCTGCAAGATTTTTTTAAAAAACAAGAAAAGGCCAGAAAGGACTAAATCTGAATTGTTTTTAAAAAAGATTTAAAATACATGTACTAGATCATTTTACAGTAATTGATTTCTAATATTTATGAGCAATGCAATATTCTGGGCTAGCAAATTTAACAGTTCTTGAAACTTACTATTTCAGCTCTAAACCTTAAAAAATTAAATGGAGAGGAGCACTCCATCGTATTTTCTTGCAATCCTTTCTAAATTGCCACATGGGTGGGGAGGAGGTATTTTGAAAGAGTGGAAAGATATAAAACATATAGCCCCATTAGAAACAGAATTACATTCTGATTCTGACATTTATTTGCCTGGTAGCCGCAAGCAAAGTCTTACTGTCAGCTCCTCATGTTTTGAAATAGTGACAATATTATTTATTCAGTGTAATATTTTTATTAGCATTTTTTATTTTATTATGAATATAAGGACTGGCAAATACAACAGAAGTTAACTGTCATTTATTTGAGCAGTCAACTATGATAATATTGAAAGTAAACATATATGGTAATTTGTAAAAATCTCTTTGATTAGACCAGATACAACGCAACTACATTCTACCTTCTTAAGTTCCAAGATGCTTTGTGATATTTGTGTGTAATACAGTACCAGAAATGTATCCTATGTTTAATAAATACTTACTGATTTATGGATGTTGACCCAATGATTTCTTTATTTATTAGTAGCATCTATAATCTAGCACCTTTGTTAATGGGTAAGAACGTTTTTTACTATAAAATTTTTAGTGGCAATGAAAGACAGTCAATTTTTTTTAGTATTATATGATAAAATGGAAATGCAAAATTCTAAAGCTTTATAATCCATATTGAGTTCAGCTTCACTTGCTTGCTCTGTGGGTTACAAAAATCCAAACTTCTAAGTTGTAAAGGAATGATTTCCATATTCCTATTATAATCTTTTATATAATTAATACATGAACATATTCTCATTGTAAAGTTTAATCAGTTGAGAAGTTTATCTTCAACATCGCTTCAGCACACTCTCCCTAGCCCCATTTGCCTCCCAAAAGTATAGCATGAAGAGTTTGTTTTCTATCCCTCCAAAACCTTTCCTATGTATTTGTTCAAAACCATACACAAACATATTTTCACAAATGTGATCAGACTTTATACATTTTTGCAACTTCATTTAAATATTTTTACAGGGTCTTGTGCCTCTCACATGTCAGTATATAAATTTTACTTACAGTATTTCATGGTATGAGTGTAGCATAAATTAGTTAGCTTTCTATTGGTGGGCATTTGGATAATTGCCTTTTTTTTTCTCTTAAAACAATGCTCCATGAAAATTCTTGTTCATGCTTTTTTTATGTAGATGTACAATTTTTTTTTCAAGATAGACCTTAATAAGTGGAACTGCTAGCCCGAAGGATAATAAGTATTTTTAGCTTGCATAAATTCGGCCAGCTTGGGAGTCCCGTTCTGTTTTCTCCCCACTCTGGTTCTCCAGTATATCTGAAATAATTTTTGACCTCTCCCCAAAATCTTTGCCTTGTTGATCACATTCCTAGTATAATATGGGCTTAGCAAAGTTCTGTGATGTTGCAGGGGCTCTGGGGAGAGCATATAGAGTCATCACATTGAGGAACTCTGTCATCTTCATCCTTTTTTGGATACATAAATGGGCTTAAAGACCTGGAGAAAATCAGCTCCACTGTTCAGTATAACAAATTTTATACTCTGTCCTTTTCTCCTCTTGGAACTTGCTATGGGTTTCAGATATAAGAAAGGTACTTTCTTTATTCTGATTGATTTTTTTTGAGAAAAAATAATTTTACTTTATATCACACTATAGATATGGATAACATAGATGTAGCTATAGAAAAAAACTTGCCTTCTTTAAACAGTGAATATATATTTCTTTCAAATGCCACAAATCACTTTTGTCTAAAATATTTTTTAAGACAACAAAAAATTTTAAAAATTCCAAACCATAGAAATTACTCAGACTACATCTTCTTCTCTCAAAGCTGAATTTAGTTAGGTCAATGCTAAATAAAAAGAAAGAAGTAGACACTATTTGTGTCTATATGTTTGTTGAAATTAAAACATAATAAGCCTTTATGTACTATGTAATGTAGCCTTAAAATAATTTTTTAAAATATTTGTTAAAATAGAAAAGAAGCTCTAAAGAAAAAAAAATAGGGAGGTTTTAACATAAGTATCTAAGTCCTTGTTAAATTAAGAAGGTTAAAGGTAAATGCGGTGTAACTATTCTTGAATAATTTGGGCTCATTACGGTACACACTATAAAGCAACTGTGTTCTTTTCTCTTACTCCTTTCAAACTCAGTTAGGTCTTTCCTCAGTGTTGAATGATATCTCGGACAAGTCATTCAGCCACAAAAGCAATCACAATTCAATAATTAAAACATCCAGTCCAATGCAATAATCAGATCTCCAAATTTCATTTAAATGCAAACTTTCTCTCCTTCCCCAGAAATGAGGCAGGAGATGGGGTCACCCAATACAGCTTCTCTCTGTTGGGGTCTTTTTGCCTCTCCAAGTAATTCCCTTGAGTGGGGACTTTAAAATTTCCCAAGTATGCCCACTTTCTGGGAGCAACTTGACTCTTGAGAAACTTGGGCCTCCTTGCCCTATTCCTTGGAAGAGCAGTTTGTGCCCAAGCTCTCTGATTTTCTTTTACTTCTGAAAAGAGACAACTCCAGTCTTTAGAAATCTCGAAGGAAGTGTCAGACACCAATTTCTCCAGGGGATGTGCTGATGTCTTGCTATGATTCTCTCACAGCCCTTCTCACCTGGCTGAGGTGATGGGGAAACCCTTCTTCACAGTTGGCAGTAGGTAAAGGGAGGTGGGGATACACAGTGATTTAACAGTTTCCCCAACTTCTGTATCCACCAAACTTGTAGTCATTTGGCTTGAGGTGAGGGGATACAAACACATCTTTTCTTTCAACTCTTCAGCACATCATCTTTTGCCATTCAAAGTATATGACCACTAGTGAATCGCCTACCTTTTGTGGGGCATGAGGCTGATACAGTTTTGGAGAAGCCTTAAAAGAAATCCAAAGTAACAAATAAAAATTAAGAATGAATGTGCATTCTCATTTAGAAGATAAAAAGAGGCTGGGCGCGGTGGCTCACACCTGTAATCCCAGCACTTTGGGAGGCCAAGGCAGGTAGATCACAAGGTCAGGAGTTCAAGACCATCCTGGGCAAGATGGTGAAACCCCATCTCTACTAAAAATACAAAAAAAAAAATTAGCTGGGTGTGGTGGCGGGCACCTGTAATCCCAGCCACTTGGGAAGTTGATGCAAAGAATTGCTTGAAATCAGGAGGTGGAGGTTGTGGTGAGACAAGATCAAGCCGCTGCACTCCAGCCTGGACGACAGAGCAAGACTCGTCTCAAAAAAGAAAAAAAAAAAAAAGGTAAAAAGAAATCAGAACTAGTTACAAATTTTGAAAATGTCACAACTACTATAAATCTCACAAGATAAAAAATACGTATTTTTTAATTAACTAACCGCCTGACATACCTCTAAAGTCATATAATTTTTGGCTGTCTATTCTTTGATCTCCTCTTCATATTCCAGTGATTTAGAAATATGATTTTCTTTTTTCTTTAACTTTTGTTTTAGGTCCAGGGGTACATGAGCAAGAAATGTGATTTTTCAATACACATAATAGGAAGGTTTTTCAATTTTTGCTCTGGCATGGTTTATCACATTTTTTATTAGTTTAGAAGTTCTTTCTACCTTTATACATCTCTATTAGAACTGCCATATAAATTTTTGGGTTTCTTGTAAAATTCTTACAAATTATTGTAACATGCAAAATTACTATTAAGTTTTTTTCATGTATGAGTTATAAAATCCCAGGATGTTTCAAGTTTTCTGGTTCAGTAATATTAAATACTCTTTTAACCGACATTATTTATAGTCTAGAAAGGGCTCTGTGCAAGAGAAGAGGACCTGAAGCTTAATCTTCATTAATTTGCAGCAAATCCACAGTGACTTGCTGATGTTGGAAGAACTGGCTTTATAATCTCTTGATATTTATCATCTAGGCCATCCAGCCTGTTGAACTGGCATGCGAGGATGTTTGGCACCTACCCCATTGCTCTTAGCCTTAAAAAGGTATTTAGGACCGCTACTGGAATTGCTACTTTAAGTGATATTATGTAATAATATATGGGATATGAATAAGATGATTATGTTACTTTACAAAACTAAATCAGGCTCTGTGCCCTATGGACAGAGAACAAATATTGCATCTGTCAAACTTATAAGACATTGTAAGAGCTGCAATCTCTGACAACAATGCAGTAAACATAAAAAGTCATTATAAAGAGATATTAGAAAAGATGAATCACTCAAACATTGAAAAGTATTATTCTCAATAACAGTAGGGGCAAAGAGGAAATAAAAATTAGCAATTACCCAGAAAAGAGTATTAATAAAATCACTACCTATAAAGCTCTATGGAATGGTGTTAAAGT